>NW_027467782.1:1598672-1681077 GCF_004210375.1 Tachypleus tridentatus | reverse complement strand
GTGTCTGATCAAACTATGTGATCAAATTGATGGAGTGTGTGTCTGACCAAATTATGTGATGAAATTGCTGGAATGAGTGTCTGATCAAACTTTGTGATCAAATTGATGGAATGAGTGTCTGATCAAACTATGTGATCAAATTGATGGAATGTGTGTCTGATCAAACTATGTGATCAAATTGATGGAATGAGTGTCTGATCAAACTATGTGATCGAATTGATGGAATGAGTGTCTGATCAAACTATGTGATCAAATTGATGGAATGAGTGTCTGATCAAACTATGTGATCAAATTGATGGAATGAGTGTCTGATCAAACTATGTGATCAAATTGATGGAATGAGTGTCTGATCAAACTATGTGATCAAATTGATGGAATGAGTGTCTGATCAAACTATGTGATCAAATTGATGGAATGTGTGTCTGATCAAACTATGTGATCAAATTGATGGAATGAGTGTGTGATCAAACTATGTGATCAAATTGATGGAATGTTGTCTGATCAAACTATGTGATCAAATTGATGGAATGAGTGTCTGATCAAACTATGTGATCAAATTGATGGAATGAGTGTCTGATCAAACTATGTGATCAAATTGATGGAATGAGTGTCTGATCAAACTATGTGATCAAATTGATGGAATGAGTGTCTGATCAAACTATGTGATCAAATTGATGGAATGAGTGTCTGATCAAACTATGTGATCAAATTGATGGAATGAGTGTCTGATCAAACTATGTGATCAAATTGATGGAATGAGTGTCTGATCAAACTATGTGATCAAATTGATGGAATGAGTGTCTGATCAAACTATGTGATCAAATTGATGGAATGAGTGTCTGATCAAACTATGTGATCATGGAATGTGTATCTGATCAAACTATGTGATCAAATTGATGGTAATGAGTGTCTGATCAAACTATGTGATCAAATTGATGGAATGAGTGTCTGATCAAACTATGTGATCAAATTGATGGAATGAGTGTCTGATCAAACTATGTGATCAAATTGATGGAATGAGTGTCTGATCAAACTATGTGATCAAATTGATGGAATGAGTGTCTGATCAAACTATGTGATCAAATTGATGGAATGAGTGTCTGATCAAACTATGTGATCAAATTGATGGAATGATGTGTGTCTGATCAAACTATGTGATCAAATTGATGGAATGAGTGTCTGATCAAACTATGTGATCAAATTGATGGAATGAGTGTCTGATCAAACTATGTGATCAAATTGATGGAATGAGTGTCTGATCAAACTATGTGATCAAATTGATGGAATGAGTGTCTGATCAAACTATGTGATCAAATTGATGGAATGAGTGTCTGATCAAACTATGTGATCAAATTGATGGAATGAGTGTCTGATCAAACTATGTGATCAAATTGATGGAATGAGTGTCTGATCAAACTATGTGATCAAATTGATGGAATGAGTGTCTGATCAAACTATGTGATCAAATTGAGGTAATGTGTGTCTGATCAAATTGAGGTAATGTGTGTCTGATCAAATTATGTGATAAAATTGATGGAATGAGTGTCTGATCAAACTATGTGATCAAATTGATGGAATGAGTGTCTGATCAAACTATGTGATCAAATTGATGGAATGAGTGTCTGATCAAACTATGTGATCAAATTGATGGAATGAGTGTCTGATCAAACTATGTGATCAAATTGATGGAATGAGTGTCTGATCAAACTATGTGATCAAATTGATGGAATGAGTGTCTGATCAAACTATGTGATCAAATTGATGGAATGAGTGTTTGATCAAACTATGTGATCAAATTGATGGAATGAATGTCTGATCAAACTATGTGATCAAATTGATGGAGTGTGTGTCTGATCAAACTATGTGATCAAATTGATGGAATGAGTGTCTGATCAAACTATGTGATCAAATTGATGGAATGAGTGTCTGATCAAACTATGTGATCAAATTGATGGAATCTGATCAAACTATGTGTCTGATCAAACTATGTGATCAAATTGATGGAATGAGTGTCTGATCAAACTATGTGATCAAATTGATGGAATGAGTGTCTGATCAAACTATGTGATCAAATTGATGGAATGAGTGTCTGATCAAACTATGTGATCAAATTGATGGAATGAGTGTCTGATCAAACTATGTGATCAAATTGATGGAATGAGTGTCTGATCAAACTATGTGATCAAATTGATGGAATGAGTGTCTGATCAAACTATGTGATCAAATTGATGGAATGAGTGTCTGATCAAACTATGTGATCAAATTGATGGAATGAGTGTCTGATCAAACTATGTGATCAAATTGATGGAATGAGTGTCTGATCAAACTATGTGATCAAATTGATGGAATGAGTGTCTGATCAAACTATGTGATCAAATTGATGGAATGAGTGTCTGATCAAACTATGTGATCAAATTGATGGAATGAGTGTCTGATCAAACTATGTGATCAAATTGATGGAATGAGTGTCTGATCAAACTATGTGATCAAATTGATGGAATGAGTGTCTGATCAAACTATGTGATCAAATTGATGGAATGAGTGTCTGATCAAACTATGTGATCAAATTGATGGAATGAGTGTCTGATCAAACTATGTGATCAAATTGATGGAATGAGTGTCTGATCAAACTATGTGATCAAATTGATGGAATGAGTGTCTGATCAAACTATGTGATCAAATTGATGGAATGAGTGTCTGATCAAACTATGTGATCAAATTGATGGAATGAGTGTCTGATCAAACTATGTGATCAAATTGATGGAATGAGTGTCTGATCAAACTATGTGATCAAATTGATGGAATGAGTGTCTGATCAAACTATGTGATCAAATTGATGGAATGAGTGTCTGATCAAACTATGTGATCAAATTGATGGAATGAGTGTCTGATCAAACTATGTGATCAAATTGATGGAATGAGTGTCTGATCAAACTATGTGATCAAATTGATGGAATGAGTGTCTGATCAAACTATGTGATCAAATTGATGGAATGAGTGTCTGATCAAACTATGTGATCAAATTGATGGAATGAGTGTCTGATCAAACTATGTGATCAAATTGATGGAATGAGTGTCTGATCAAACTATGTGATCAAATTGATGGAATGAGTGTCTGATCAAACTATGTGATCAAATTGATGGAATGAGTGTCTGATCAAACTATGTGATCAAATTGATGGAATGAGTGTGTCTGATCAAACTATGTGATCAAATTGATGGAATGAGTGTCTGATCAAACTATGTGATCAAATTGATGGAATGAGTGTCTGATCAAACTATGTGATCAAATTGATGGAATGAGTGTCTGATCAAACTATGTGATCAAATTGATGGAATGAGTGTCTGATCAAACTATGTGATCAAATTGATGGAATGAGTGTCTGATCAAACTATGTGATCAAATTGATGGAATGAGTGTCTGATCAAACTATGTGATCAAATTGATGGAATGAGTGTCTGATCAAACTATGTGATCGAAATTGATGGAATGTGTGTCTGATCAAACTATGTGATCAAATTGATGGAATGAGTGTCTGATCAAACTATGTGATCAAATTGATGGAATGAGTGTCTGATCAAACTATGTGATCAAATTGATGGAATGAGTGTCTGATCAAACTATGTGATCAAATTGATGGAATGAGTGTCTGATCAAACTATGTGATCAAATTGATGGAATGAGTGTCTGATCAAACTATGTGATCAAATTGATGGAATGAGTGTCTGATCAAACTATGTGATCAAATTGATGGAATGATCAAATTGTGTCTGATCAAACTATGTGATCAAATTGATGGAATGAGTGTCTGATCAAACTATGTGATCAAATTGATGGAATGAGTGTCTGATCAAACTATGTGATCAAATTGATGGAATGAGTGTCTGATCAAACTATGTGATCAAATTGATGGAATGAGTGTCTGATCAAACTATGTGATCAAATTGATGGAATGAGTGTCTGATCAAACTATGTGATCAAATTGATGGAATGAGTGTCTGATCAAACTATGTGATCAAATTGATGGAATGAGTGTCTGATCAAACTATGTGATCAAATTGATGGAATGAGTGTCTGATCAAACTATGTGATCAAATTGATGGAATGAGTGTCTGATCAAACTATGTGATCAAATTGATGGAATGAGTGTCTGATCAAACTATGTGATCAAATTGATGGAATGAGTGTCTGATCAAACTATGTGATCAAATTGATGGAATGAGTGTCTGATCAAACTATGTGATCAAATTGATGGAATGAGTGTCTGATCAAACTATGTGATCAAATTGATGGAATGAGTGTCTGATCAAACTATGTGATCAAATTGATGGAATGAGTGTCTGATCAAACTATGTGATCAAATTGATGGAATGAGTGTCTGATCAAACTATGTGATCAAATTGATGGAATGAGTGTCTGATCAAACTATGTGATCAAATTGATGGAATGAGTGTCTGATCAAACTATGTGATCAAATTGATGGAATGAGTGTCTGATCAAACTATGTGATCAAATTGATGGAATGAGTGTCTGATCAAACTATGTGATCAAATTGATGGAATGAGTCTGATCAAACTATGTGATCAAATTGATGGAATGAGTGTCTGATCAAACTATGTGATCAAATTGATGGAATGAGTGTCTGATCAAACTATGTGATCAAATTGATGGAATGAGTGTCTGATCAAACTATGTGATCAAATTGATGGAATGAGTGTCTGATCAAACTATGTGATCAAATTGATGGAATGAGTGTCTGATCAAACTATGTGATCAAATTGATGGAATGAGTGTCTGATCAAACTATGTGATCAAATTGATGGAATGAGTGTCTGATCAAACTATGTGATCAAATTGATGGAATGAGTGTCTGATCAAACTATGTGATCAAATTGATGGAATGAGTGTCTGATCAAACTATGTGATCAAATTGATGGAATGAGTGTCTGATCAAACTATGTGATCAAATTGATGGAATGAGTGTCTGATCAAACTATGTGATCAAATTGATGGAATGAGTGTCTGATCAAACTATGTGATCAAATTGATGGAATGAGTGTCTGATCAAACTATGTGATCAAATTGATGGAATGAGTGATCAAATTGATCAAATGAGTGTCTGATCAAATTGATCAAATTGATGGAATGTCTGATCAAACTATGTGATCAAATTGATGGAATGAGTGTCTGATCAAACTATGTGATCAAATTGATGGAATGAGTGTCTGATCAAACTATGTGATCAAATTGATGGAATGAGTGTCTGATCAAACTATGTGATCAAATTGATGGAATGAGTGTCTGATCAAACTATGTGATCAAATTGATGGAATGAGTGTCTGATCAAACTATGTGATCAAATTGATGGAATGAGTGTCTGATCAAACTATGTGATCAAATTGATGGAATGAGTGTCTGATCAAACTATGTGATCAAATTGATTGATCAAACTATGTGATCAAATTGATGGAATGAGTGTCTGATCAAACTATGTGATCAAATTGATGGAATGAGTGTCTGATCAAACTATGTGATCAAATTGATGGAATGAGTGTCTGATCAAACTATGTGATCAAATTGATGGAATGAGTGTCTGATCAAACTATGTGATCAAATTGATGGAATGAGTGTCTGATCAAACTATGTGATCAAATTGATGGAATGAGTGTCTGATCAAACTATGTGATCAAATTGATGGAATGAGTGTCTGATCAAACTATGTGATCGAATTGATGGAATGAGTGTCTGATCAAACTATGTGATGAAATTGATGGAATGAGTGTCTGATCAAACTATGTGATCAAATTGATGGAATGAGTGTCTGATCAAACTATGTGATCAAATTGATGGAATGAGTGTCTGATCAAACTATGTGATCAAATTGATGGAATGAGTGTCTGATCAAACTATGTGATCAAATTGATGGAATGTGTGTCTGATCAAACTATGTGATCAAATTGATGGAATGAGTGTCTGATCAAACTATGTGATCAAATTGATGGAATGAGTGTCTGATCAAACTATGTGATCAAATTGATGGAATGAGTGTCTGATCAAACTATGTGATCAAATTGATGGAATGAGTGTCTGATCAAACTATGTGATCAAATTGATGGAATGAGTGTCTGATCAAACTATGTGATCAAATTGATGGAATGAGTGTGTGATCAAACTATGTGATCAAATTGATGGAATGAGTGTCTGATCAAACTATGTGATCAAATTGATGGAATGAGTGTCTGATCAAACTATGTGATCAAATTGATGGAATGAGTGTCTGATCAAACTATGTGATCAAATTGATGGAATGAGTGTCTGATCAAACTATGTGATCAAATTGATGGAATGAGTGTCTGATCAAACTATGTGATCAAATTGATGGAATGAGTGTCTGATCAAACTATGTGATCAAATTGATGGAATGAGTGTCTGATCAAACTATGTGATCAAATTGATGGAATGAGTGTCTGATCAAACTATGTGATCAAATTGATGGAATGAGTGTCTGATCAAACTATGTGATCAAATTGATGGAATGAGTGTCTGATCAAACTATGTGATCAAATTGATGGAATGAGTGTCTGATCAAACTATGTGATCAAATTGATGGAATGAGTGTCTGATCAAACTATGTGATCAAATTGATGGAATGAGTGTCTGATCAAACTATGTGATCAAATTGATGGAATGAGTGTCTGATCAAACTATGTGATCAAATTGATGGAATGAGTGTCTGATCAAACTATGTGATCAAATTGATGGAATGAGTGTCTGATCAAACTATGTGATCAAATTGATGGAATGAGTGTCTGATCAAACTATGTGATCAAATTGATGGAATGAGTGTCTGATCAAACTATGTGATCAAATTGATGGAATGAGTGTCTGATCAAACTATGTGATCAAATTGATGGAATGAGTGTCTGATCAAACTATGTGATCAAATTGATGGAATGAGTGTCTGATCAAACTATGTGATCAAATTGATGGAATGTGTGTCTGATCAAACTATGTGATCAAATTGATGGAATGAGTGTCTGATCAAACTATGTGATCAAATTGATGGAATGAGTGTCTGATCAAACTATGTGATCAAATTGATGGAATGAGTGTCTGATCAAACTATGTGATCAAATTGATGGAATGAGTGTCTGATCAAACTATGTGATCAAATTGATGGAATGAGTGTCTGATCAAACTATGTGATCAAATTGATGGAATGAGTGTCTGATCAAACTATGTGATCAAATTGATGGAATGAGTGTCTGATCAAACTATGTGATCAAATTGATGGAATGAGTGTCTGATCAAACTATGTGATCAAATTGATGGAATGAGTGTCTGATCAAACTATGTGATCAAATTGATGGAATGAGTGTCTGATCAAACTATGTGATCAAATTGATGGAATGAGTGTCTGATCAAACTATGTGATCAAATTGATGGAATGAGTGTCTGATCAAACTATGTGATCAAATTGATGGAATGAGTGTCTGATCAAACTATGTGATCAAATTGATGGAATGAGTGTCTGATCAAACTATGTGATCAAATTGATGGAATGAGTGTCTGATCAAACTATGTGATCAAATTGATGGAATGAGTGTCTGATCAAACTATGTGATCAAATTGATGGAATGAGTGTCTGATCAAACTATGTGATCAAATTGATGGAATGAGTGTCTGATCAAACTATGTGATCAAATTGATGGAATGAGTGTCTGATCAAACTATGTGATCAAATTGATGGAATGAGTGTCTGATCAAACTATGTGATCAAATTGATGGAATGAGTGTCTGATCAAACTATGTGATCAAATTGATGGAATGAGTGTCTGATCAAACTATGTGATCAAATTGATGGAATGAGTGTCTGATCAAACTATGTGATCAAATTGATGGAATGAGTGTCTGATCAAACTATGTGATCAAATTGATGGAATGAGTGTCTGATCAAACTATGTGATCAAATTGATGGAATGAGTGTCTGATCAAACTATGTGATCAAATTGATGGAATGAGTGTCTGATCAAACTATGTGATCAAATTGATGGAATGAGTGTCTGATCAAACTATGTGATCAAATTGATGGAATGAGTGTCTGATCAAACTATGTGATCAAATTGATGGAATGAGTGTCTGATCAAACTATGTGATCAAATTGATGGAATGAGTGTCTGATCAAACTATGTGATCAAATTGATGGAATGAGTGTCTGATCAAACTATGTGATCAAATTGATGGAATGAGTGTCTGATCAAACTATGTGATCAAATTGATGGAATGAGTGTCTGATCAAACTATGTGATCAAATTGATGGAATGAGTGTCTGATCAAACTATGTGATCAAATTGATGGAATGAGTGTCTGATCAAACTATGTGATCAAATTGATGGAATGAGTGTCTGATCAAACTATGTGATCAAATTGATGGAATGAGTGTCTGATCAAACTATGTGATCAAATTGATGGAATGAGTGTCTGATCAAACTATGTGATCAAATTGATGGAATGAGTGTCTGATCAAACTATGTGATCAAATTGATGGAATGAGTGTCTGATCAAACTATGTGATCAAATTGATGGAATGAGTGTCTGATCAAACTATGTGATCAAATTGATGGAATGAGTGTCTGATCAAACTATGTGATCAAATTGATGGAATGAGTGTCTGATCAAACTATGTGATCAAATTGATGGAATGAGTGTCTGATCAAACTATGTGATCAAATTGATGGAATGAGTGTCTGATCAAACTATGTGATCAAATTGATGGAATGAGTGTCTGATCAAACTATGTGATCAAATTGATGGAATGAGTGTCTGATCAAACTATGTGATCAAATTGATGGAATGAGTGTCTGATCAAACTATGTGATCAAATTGATGGAATGAGTGTCTGATCAAACTATGTGATCAAATTGATGGAATGAGTGTCTGATCAAACTATGTGATCAAATTGATGGAATGAGTGTCTGATCAAACTATGTGATCAAATTGATGGAATGAGTGTCTGATCAAACTATGTGATCAAATTGATGGAATGAGTGTCTGATCAAACTATGTGATCAAATTGATGGAATGAGTGTCTGATCAAACTATGTGATCAAATTGATGGAATGAGTGTCTGATCAAACTATGTGATCAAATTGATGGAATGAGTGTCTGATCAAACTATGTGATCAAATTGATGGAATGAGTGTCTGATCAAACTATGTGATCAAATTGATGGAATGAGTGTCTGATCAAACTATGTGATCAAATTGATGGAATGAGTGTCTGATCAAACTATGTGATCAAATTGATGGAATGAGTGTCTGATCAAACTATGTGATCAAATTGATGGAATGAGTGTCTGATCAAACTATGTGATCAAATTGATGGAATGAGTGTCTGATCAAACTATGTGATCAAATTGATGGAATGAGTGTCTGATCAAACTATGTGATCAAATTGATGGAATGAGTGTCTGATCAAACTATGTGATCAAATTGATGGAATGAGTGTCTGATCAAACTATGTGATCAAATTGATGGAATGAGTGTCTGATCAAACTATGTGATCAAATTGATGGAATGAGTGTCTGATCAAACTATGTGATCAAATTGATGGAATGAGTGTCTGATCAAACTATGTGATCAAATTGATGGAATGAGTGTCTGATCAAACTATGTGATCAAATTGATGGAATGAGTGTCTGATCAAACTATGTGATCAAATTGATGGAATGAGTGTCTGATCAAACTATGTGATCAAATTGATGGAATGAGTGTCTGATCAAACTATGTGATCAAATTGATGGAATGAGTGTCTGATCAAACTATGTGATCAAATTGATGGAATGAGTGTCTGATCAAACTATGTGATCAAATTGATGGAATGAGTGTCTGATCAAACTATGTGATCAAATTGATGGAATGAGTGTCTGATCAAACTATGTGATCAAATTGATGGAATGAGTGTCTGATCAAACTATGTGATCAAATTGATGGAATGAGTGTCTGATCAAACTATGTGATCAAATTGATGGAATGAGTGTCTGATCAAACTATGTGATCAAATTGATGGAATGAGTGTCTGATCAAACTATGTGATCAAATTGATGGAATGAGTGTCTGATCAAACTATGTGATCAAATTGATGGAATGAGTGTCTGATCAAACTATGTGATCAAATTGATGGAATGAGTGTCTGATCAAACTATGTGATCAAATTGATGGAATGAGTGTCTGATCAAACTATGTGATCAAATTGATGGAATGAGTGTCTGATCAAACTATGTGATCAAATTGATGGAATGAGTGTCTGATCAAACTATGTGATCAAATTGATGGAATGAGTGTCTGATCAAACTATGTGATCAAATTGATGGAATGAGTGTCTGATCAAACTATGTGATCAAATTGATGGAATGAGTGTCTGATCAAACTATGTGATCAAATTGATGGAATGTGTGTCTGATCAAACTATGTGATCAAATTGATGGAATGAGTGTCTGATCAAACTATGTGATCAAATTGATGGAATGAGTGTCTGATCAAACTATGTGATCAAATTGATGGAATGAGTGTCTGATCAAACTATGTGATCAAATTGATGGAATGAGTGTCTGATCAAACTATGTGATCAAATTGATGGAATGAGTGTCTGATCAAACTATGTGATCAAATTGATGGAATGAGTGTCTGATCAAACTATGTGATCAAATTGATGGAATGAGTGTCTGATCAAACTATGTGATCAAATTGATGGAATGAGTGTCTGATCAAACTATGTGATCAAATTGATGGAATGAGTGTCTGATCAAACTATGTGATCAAATTGATGGAATGAGTGTCTGATCAAACTATGTGATCAAATTGATGGAATGAGTGTCTGATCAAACTATGTGATCAAATTGATGGAATGAGTGTCTGATCAAACTATGTGATCAAATTGATGGAATGAGTGTCTGATCAAACTATGTGATCAAATTGATGGAATGAGTGTCTGATCAAACTATGTGATCAAATTGATGGAATGAGTGTCTGATCAAACTATGTGATCAAATTGATGGAATGAGTGTCTGATCAAACTATGTGATCAAATTGATGGAATGAGTGTCTGATCAAACTATGTGATCAAATTGATGGAATGAGTGTCTGATCAAACTATGTGATCAAATTGATGGAATGAGTGTCTGATCAAACTATGTGATCAAATTGATGGAATGATGTCTGATCTGATCAAACTATGTGATCAAATTGATGGAATGAGTGTCTGATCAAACTATGTGATCAAATTGATGGAATGAGTGTCTGATCAAACTATGTGATCAAATTGATGGAATGAGTGTCTGATCAAACTATGTGATCAAATTGATGGAATGAGTGTCTGATCAAACTATGTGATCAAATTGATGGAATGATCAAATGTCTGATCAAACTATGTGATCAAATTGATGGAATGAGTGTCTGATCAAACTATGTGATCAAATTGATGGAATGAGTGTCTGATCAAACTATGTGATCAAATTGATGGAATGAGTGTCTGATCAAACTATGTGATCAAATTGATGGAATGAGTGTCTGATCAAACTATGTGATCAAATTGATGGAATGAGTGTCTGATCAAACTATGTGATCAAATTGATGGAATGAGTGTCTGATCAAACTATGTGATCAAATTGATGGAATGAGTGTCTGATCAAACTATGTGATCAAATTGATGGAATGAGTGTCTGATCAAACTATGTGATCAAATTGATGGAATGAGTGTCTGATCAAACTATGTGATCAAATTGATGGAATGAGTGTCTGATCAAACTATGTGATCAAATTGATGGAATGAGTGTCTGATCAAACTATGTGATCAAATTGATGGAATGAGTGTCTGATCAAACTATGTGATCAAATTGATGGAATGAGTGTCTGATCAAACTATGTGATCAAATTGATGGAATGAGTGTCTGATCAAACTATGTGATCAAATTGATGGAATGAGTGTCTGATCAAACTATGTGATCAAATTGATGGAATGTGATGTCTGGAATCAAAACTATGTGATCAAATTGATGGAATGAGTGTCTGATCAAACTATGTGATCAAATTGATGGAATGAGTGTCTGATCAAACTATGTGATCAAATTGATGGAATGAGTGTCTGATCAAACTATGTGATCAAATTGATGGAATGAGTGTCTGATCAAACTATGTGATCAAATTGATGGAATGAGTGTCTGATCAAACTATGTGATCAAATTGATGGAATGAGTGTCTGATCAAACTATGTGATCAAATTGATGGAATGAGTGTCTGATCAAACTATGTGATCAAATTGATGGAATGAGTGTCTGATCAAACTATGTGATCAAATTGATGGAATGAGTGTCTGATCAAACTATGTGATCAAATTGATGGAATGAGTGTCTGATCAAACTATGTGATCAAATTGATGGAATGAGTGTCTGATCAAACTATGTGATCAAATTGATGGAATGAGTGTCTGATCAAACTATGTGATCAAATTGATGGAATGAGTGTCTGATCAAACTATGTGATCAAATTGATGGAATGAGTGTCTGATCAAACTATGTGATCAAATTGATGGAATGAGTGTCTGATCAAACTATGTGATCAAATTGATGGAATGAGTGTCTGATCAAACTATGTGATCAAATTGATGGAATGAGTGTCTGATCAAACTATGTGATCAAATTGATGGAATGAGTGTCTGATCAAACTATGTGATCAAATTGATGGAATGAGTGTCTGATCAAACTATGTGATCAAATTGATGGAATGAGTGTCTGATCAAACTATGTGATCAAATTGATGGAATGAGTGTCTGATCAAACTATGTGATCAAATTGATGGAATGAGTGTCTGATCAAACTATGTGATCAAATTGATGGAATGAGTGTCTGATCAAACTATGTGATCAAATTGATGGAATGAGTGTCTGATCAAACTATGTGATCAAATTGATGGAATGAGTGTCTGATCAAACTATGTGATCAAATTGATGGAATGAGTGTCTGATCAAACTATGTGATCAAATTGATGGAATGAGTGTCTGATCAAACTATGTGATCAAATTGATGGAATGAGTGTCTGATCAAACTATGTGATCAAATTGATGGATGAAATCTGATCAAACTATGTGATGTCTTGATGGAACTATGTCTGATCAAACTATGTGATGGAATTGATGGAATGTGTCTGATCAAACTATGTGATCAAATTGATGGAATGAGTGTCTGATCAAACTATGTGATCAAATTGATGGAATGAGTGTCTGATCAAACTATGTGATCAAATTGATGGAATGAGTGTCTGATCAAACTATGTGATCAAATTGATGGAATGAGTGTCTGATCAAACTATGTGATCAAATTGATGGAATGAGTGTCTGATCAAACTATGTGATCAAATTGATGGAATGAGTGTCTGATCAAACTATGTGATCAAATTGATGGAATGAGTGTCTGATCAAACTATGTGATCAAATTGATGGAATGAGTGTCTGATCAAACTATGTGATCAAATTGATGGAATGAGTGTCTGATCAAACTATGTGATCAAATTGATGGAATGAGTGTCTGATCAAACTATGTGATCAAATTGATGGAATGAGTGTCTGATCAAACTATGTGATCAAATTGATGGAATGAGTGTCTGATCAAACTATGTGATCAAATTGATGGAATGAGTGTCTGATCAAACTATGTGATCAAATTGATGGAATGAGTGTCTGATCAAACTATGTGATCAAATTGATGGAATGAGTGTCTGATCAAACTATGTGATCAAATTGATGGAATGAGTGTCTGATCAAACTATGTGATCAAATTGATGGAATGAGTGTCTGATCAAACTATGTGATCAAATTGATGGAATGAGTGTCTGATCAAACTATGTGATCAAATTGATGGAATGAGTGTCTGATCAAACTATGTGATCAAATTGATGGAATGAGTGTCTGATCAAACTATGTGATCAAATTGATGGAATGAGTGTCTGATCAAACTATGTGATCAAATTGATGGAATGAGTGTCTGATCAAACTATGTGATCAAATTGATGGAATGAGTGTCTGATCAAACTATGTGATCAAATTGATGGAATGAGTGTCTGATCAAACTATGTGATCAAATTGATGGAATGAGTGTCTGATCAAACTATGTGATCAAATTGATGGAATGAGTGTCTGATCAAACTATGTGATCAAATTGATGGAATGAGTGTCTGATCAAACTATGTGATCAAATTGATGGAATGAGTGTCTGATCAAACTATGTGATCAAATTGATGGAATGAGTGTCTGATCAAACTATGTGATCAAATTGATGGAATGAGTGTCTGATCAAACTATGTGATCAAATTGATGGAATGAATGTGTCTGATCAAACTATGTGATCAAATTGATGGAATGAGTGTCTGATCAAACTATGTGATCAAATTGATGGAATGAGTGTCTGATCAAACTATGTGATCAAATTGATGGAATGAGTGTCTGATCAAACTATGTGATCAAATTGATGGAATGAGTGTCTGATCAAACTATGTGATCAAATTGATGGAATGAGTGTCTGATCAAACTATGTGATCAAATTGATGGAATGAGTGTCTGATCAAACTATGTGATCAAATTGATGGAATGAATGTCTGATCAAACTATGTGATCAAATTGATGGAATGAGTGTCTGATCAAACTATGTGATCAATGGAATGAGTGTCTGATCAAACTGTGATTGATGGAATGAGTGTCTGATCAAACTATGTGATCAAATTGATGGAATGAGTGTCTGATCAAACTATGTGATCAAATTGATGGAATGTGTCTGATCAAACTATGTGATCAAATTGATGGAATGAGTGTCTGATCAAACTATGTGATCAAATTGATGGAATGAGTGTCTGATCAAACTATGTGATCAAATTGATGGAATGAGTGTCTGATCAAACTATGTGATCAAATTGATGGAATGTGTGTCTGATCAAACTATGTGATCAAATTGATGGAATGAGTGTCTGATCAAACTATGTGATCAATTGATGGAATGAGTGTCTGATCAAACTATGTGATCAAATTGATGGAATGAGTGTCTGATCAAACTATGTGATGGATGGAATGTGTCTGATCAAACTATGTGATCAAATTGATGGAATGAGTGTCTGATCAAACTATGTGATCAAATTGATGGAATGAGTGTCTGATCAAACTATGTGATCAAATTGATGGAATGAGTGTCAAACTATGTGATCAAAAACTATGTGATCAAATTGATGGAATGAGTGTCTGATCAAACTATGTGATCAAATTGATGGAATGAGTGTCTGATCAAACTATGTGATCAAATTGATGGAATGAGTGTCTGATCAAACTATGTGATCAAATTGATGGAATGAGTGTCTGATCAAACTATGTGATCAAATTGATGGAATGTGTCTGATCAAACTATGTGATCAAATTGATGGAATGAGTGTCTGATCAAACTATGTGATGGAATGAGTGTCTGATCAAACTATGTGATCAAATTGATGGAATGAGTGTCTGATCAAACTATGTGATCAAATTGATGGAATGAGTGTCTGATCAAACTATGTGATCAAATTGATGGAATGATGTCTGAAAACTATTGATCAATGATGAATGAGTGTCTGATCAAACTATGTGATCAAATTGATGGAATGAGTGTCTGATCAAACTATGTGATCAAATTGATGGAATGAGTGTCTGATCAAACTATGTGATCAAATTGATGGAATGAGTGTCTGATCAAACTATGTGATCAAATTGATGGAATGAGTGTCTGATCAAACTATGTGATCAAATTGATGGAATGAGTGTCTGATCAAACTATGTGATCAAATTGATGGAATGAGTGTCTGATCAAACTATGTGATCAAATTGATGGAATGAGTGTCTGATCAAACTATGTGATCAAATTGATGGAATGAGTGTCTGATCAAACTATGTGATCAAATTGATGGAATGAGTGTCTGATCAAACTATGTGATCAAATTGATGGAATGAGTGTCTGATCAAACTATGTGATCAAATTGATGGAATGAGTGTCTGATCAAACTATGTGATCAAATTGATGGAATGTGTGTCTGATCAAACTATGTGATCAAATTGATGGAATGAGTGTGATCTGATGGAAACTATGTGATCAAATTGATGGAATGAGTGTCTGATCAAACTATGTGATCGAATTGATGGAATGAGTGTCTGATCAAACTATGTGATCAAATTGATGGAATGAGTGTCTGATCAAACTATGTGATCAAATTGATGGAATGATGGAATGTGTCTGATCAAACTATGTGATCAAATTGATGGAATGAGTGTCTGATCAAACTATGTGATCAAATTGATGGAATGAGTGTCTGATCAAACTATGTGATCAAATTGATGGAATGAGTGTCTGATCAAACTATGTGATCAAATTGATGGAATGAGTGTCTGATCAAACTATGTGATCAAATTGATGGAATGAGTGTCTGATCAAACTATGTGATCAAATTGATGGAATGAGTGTCTGATCAAACTATGTGATCAAATTGATGGAATGAGTGTCTGATCAAACTATGTGATCAAATTGATGGAATGAGTGTCTGATCAAACTATGTGATCAAATTGATGGAATGAGTGTCTGATCAAACTATGTGATCAAATTGATGGAATGAGTGTCTGATCAAACTATGTGATCAAATTGATGGAATGAGTGTCTGATCAAACTATGTGATCAAATTGATGGAATGAGTGTCTGATCAAACTATGTGATCAAATTGATGGAATGAGTGTCTGATCAAACTATGTGATCAAATTGATGGAATGAGTGTCTGATCAAACTATGTGATCAAATTGATGGAATGAGTGTCTGATCAAACTATGTGATCAAATTGATGGAATGAGTGTCTGATCAAACTATGTGATCAAATTGATGGAATGAGTGTCTGATCAAACTATGTGATCAAATTGATGGAATGAGTGTCTGATCAAACTATGTGATCAAATTGATGGAATGAGTGTCTGATCAAACTATGTGATCAAATTGATGGAATGAGTGTCAATCAAACTATGTGATCAAATTGATGGAATGAGTGTCTGATCAAACTATGTGATCAAATTGATGGAATGAGTGTCTGATCAAACTATGTGATCAAATTGATGGAATGAGTGTCTGATCAAACTATGTGATCAAATTGATGGAATGAGTGTCTGATCAAACTATGTGATCAAATTGATGGAATGAGTGTCTGATCAAACTATGTGATCAAATTGATGGAATGAGTGTCTGATCAAACTATGTGATCAAATTGATGGAATGAGTGTCTGATCAAACTATGTGATCAAATTGATGGAATGAGTGTCTGATCAAACTATGTGATCAAATTGATGGAATGAGTGTCTGATCAAACTATGTGATCAAATTGATGGAATGAGTGTCTGATCAAACTATGTGATCAAATTGATGGAATGAGTGTCTGATCAAACTATGTGATCAAAACTATGATGGAATGAGTGTCTGATCAAACTATGTGATCAAATTGATGGAATGATCAAACTGTCTGATCAAACTATGTGATCTGATCAAACTATGATGGATTGATGAGTGTCTGATCAAACTATGTGATCAAATTGATGGAATGAGTGTCTGATCAAACTATGTGATCAAATTGATGGAATGAGTGTCTGATCAAACTATGTGATCAAATTGATGGAATGAGTGTCTGATCAAACTATGTGATCAAATTGATGGAATGAGTGTCTGATCAAACTATGTGATCAAATTGATGGAATGAGTGTCTGATCAAACTATGTGATCAAATTGATGGAATGAGTGTCTGATCAAACTATGTGATCAAATTGATGGAATGTGATGTCTGATCAAACTATGTGATCAAATTGATGGAATGAGTGTCTGATCAAACTATGTGATCAAATTGATGGAATGAGATCAAACTATGTGATCAAACTGATGGAATGATGTGATCAAATTGATGGAATGATGGAATGTCTGATCAAACTATGTGATCAAATTGATGGAATGAGTGTCTGATCAAACTATGTGATCAAATTGATGGAATGAGTGTCTGATCAAACTATGTGATCAAATTGATGGAATGAGTGTCTGATCAAACTATGTGATCAAATTGATGGATGATGAGTGTCTGATCAAACTATGTGATCAAATTGATGGAATGAGTGTCTGATCAAACTATGTGATCAAATTGATGGAATGAGTGTCTGATCAAACTATGTGATCAAATTGATGGAATGAGTGTCTGATCAAACTATGTGATGATGGAAATGATCAAATTGATGGAATGAGTGTCTGATCAAACTATGTGATCAAATTGATGGAATGAGTGTCTGATCAAACTATGTGATCAAATTGATGGAATGAGTGTCTGATCAAACTATGTGATCAAATTGATGGAATGAGTGTCTGATCAAACTATGTGATCAAATTGATGGAATGAGTGTCTGATCAAACTATGTGATCAAATTGATGGAATGAGTGTCTGATCAAACTATGTGATCAAATTGATGGAATGAGTGTCTGATCAAACTATGTGATCAAATTGATGGAATGAGTGTCTGATCAAACTATGTGATCAAATTGATGGAATGAGTGTCTGATCAAACTATGTGATCAAATTGATGTGAATGGAATGTGTCTGATCAAACTATGTGATTGATGGAATGAGTGTCTGAATTGATGGAATGATGTCTGTCAAACTATGTGATCAAATTGATGGAATGAGTGTCTGATCAAACTATGTGATCAAATTGATGGAATGAGTGTCTGATCAAACTATGTGATCAAATTGATGGAATGAGTGTCTGATCAAACTATGTGATCAAATTGATGGAATGAGTGTCTGATCAAATCAAACTATGTGATCAAATTGATGGAATGAGTGTCTGATCAAACTATGTGATCAAATTGATGGAATGAGTGTCTGATCAAACTATGTGATCAAATTGATGGAATGAGTGTCTGATCAAACTATGTGATCAAATTGATGGAATGAGTGTCTGATCAAACTATGTGATCAAATTGATGGAATGAGTGTCTGATCAAACTATGTGATCAAATTGATGGAATGAGTGTCTGATCAAACTATGTGATCAAATTGATGGAATGAGTGTCTGATCAAACTATGTGATCAAATTGATGGAATGAGTGTCTGATCAAACTATGTGACTATGTGATCAAATTGATGGAATGAGTGTCTGATCAAACTATGTGATCAAATTGATGGAATGAGTGTCTGATCAAACTATGTGATCAAATTGATGGAATGAGTGTCTGATCAAACTATGTGATCAAATTGATGGAATGAGTGTCTGATCAAACTATGTGATCAAATTGATGGAATGAGTGTCTGATCAAACTATGTGATCAATCAATGGAATGAGTGTCTGATCAAACTATGTGATCAAATTGATGGAATGAGTGTCTGATCAAACTATGTGATCAAATTGATGGAATGAGTGTCTGATCAAACTATGTGATCAAATTGATGGAATGAGTGTCTGTGATCAAACTGATGTGATGTCTGATCAAACTGATGGAATGAGTGTCTGATCAAACTATGTGATCAAATTGATGGAATGAGTGTCTGATCAAACTATGTGATCAAATTGATGGAATGATGTGTGTGTCTGATCAAACTATGTGATCAAATTGATGGAATGAGTGTCTGATCAAACTATGTGATCAAATTGATGGAATGAGTGTCTGATCAAACTATGTGATCAAATTGATGGAATGAGTGTCTGATCAAACTATGTGATCAAATTGATGGAATGAGTGTCTGATCAAACTATGTGATCAAATTGATGGAATGAGTGTCTGATCAAACTATGATGAAACTATGTGATCAAATTGATGGAATGAGTGTCTGATCAAACTGTGATGATTGATGGAAATTGATGGAAATGAGTGTCTGATCAAACTATGTGATCAAATTGATGGAATGAGTGTCTGATCAAACTATGTGATCAAATTGATGGAATGAGTGTCTGATCAAACTATGTGATCAAATTGATGGAATGAGTGTCTGATCAAACTATGTGATCAAATTGATGGAATGAGTGTCTGATCAAACTATGTGATCATTGATGGAATGATGTCTGAAAACTGTGTGTCTGATCAAACTATGTGATCAAATGAATTGATGGAATGAGTGTCTGATCAAACTATGTGATCAAATTGATGGAATGAGTGTCTGATCAAACTATGTGATCAAATTGATGGAATGAGTGTCTGATCAAACTATGTGATCAAATTGATGGAATGAGTGTCTGATCAAACTATGTGATCAAATTGATGGAATGAGTGTCTGATCAAACTATGTGATCAAATTGATGGAATGAGTGTCTGATCAAACTATGTGATCAATTGATGATGGAATGTCTGATCAAACTATGTGATCAAATTGATGGAATGTGTCTGATCAAACTTGATGGAAATTGATGGAATGAGTGTCTGATCAAACTATGTGATCAAATTGATGGAATGAGTGTCTGATCAAACTATGTGATCAAATTGATGGAATGAGTGTCTGATCAAACTATGTGATCAAATTGATGGAATGAGTGTCTGATCAAACTATGTGATCAAATTGATGGAATGATCAAATATGTGATGGAATGAGTGTCTGATCAAACTATGTGATCAAATTGATGGAATGAGTGTCTGATCAAACTATGTGATCAAATTGATGGAATGAGTGTCTGATCAAACTATGTGATCAAATTGATGGAATGAGTGTCTGATCAAACTATGTGATCAAATTGATGGAATGAGTGTCTGATCAAACTATGTGATCAAATTGATGGAATGAGTGTCTGATCAAACTATGTGATCAAATTGATGGAATGAAACTATGTGTCTGATCAAACTATGTGATCAAATTGATGGAATGAGTGTCTGATCAAACTATGTGATCAAATTGATGGAATGAGTGTCTGATCAAACTATGTGATCAAATTGATGGAATGAGTGTCTGATCAAACTATGTGATCAAATTGATGGAATGAGTGTCTGATCAAACTATGTGATCAAATTGATGGAATGAGTGTCTGATCAAACTATGTGATCAAATTGATGGAATGAGTGTCTGATCAAACTATGTGATCAAATTGATGGAATGAGTGTCTGATCAAACTATGTGATCAAATTGATGGAATGAGTGTCTGATCAAACTATGTGATCAAATTGATGGAATGAGTGTCTGATCAAACTATGTGATCAAATTGATGGAATGAGTGTCTGATCAAACTATGTGATCAAATTGATGGAATGAGTGTCTGATCAAACTATGTGATCAAATTGATGGAATGAGTGTCTGATCAAACTATGTGATCAAATTGATGGAATGAGTGTCTGATCAAACTATGTGATCAAATTGATGGAAAACTGAGTGTCTGATCAAACTATGTGATCAAATTGATGGAATGAGTGTCTGATCAAACTATGTGATCAAATTGATGGAATGAGTGTCTGATCAAACTATGTGATCAAATTGATGGAATGAGTGTCTGATCAAACTATGTGATCAAATTGATGGAATGATGTGTCTGATCAAACTATGTGATCAAATTGATGGAATGGTCTGATCAAACTATGTGATCAAATTGATGGAATGAGTGTCTGATCAAACTATGTGATCAAATTGATGGTGTCTGATCAAACTATGTGATCAAATTGATGGAATGATGTCTGATCAAACTATGTGATCAAATTGATGGAATGAGTGTCTGATCAAACTATGTGATCAAATTGATGGAATGTGTGATCAAACTGATCAAATCTGATCAAACTATGTGATCAAATTGATGGAATGAGTGTCTGATCAAACTATGTGATCAAATTGATGGAATGAGTGTCTGATCAAACTATGTGATCAAATTGATGGAATGAGTGTCTGATCAAACTATGTGATCAAATTGATGGAATGAGTGTCTGATCAAACTATGTGATCAAATTGATGGAATGAGTGTCTGATCAAACTATGTGATCAAATTGATGGAATGAGTGTCTGATCATCAAATTGATGGAATGTGTCTGATCAAACTATGTGATCAAATTGATGGAATGAGTGTCTGATCAAACTATGTGATCAAATTGATGGAATGAGTGTCTGATCAAACTATGTGATCAAATTGATGGAATGAGTGTCTGATCAAACTATGTGATCAAATTGATGGAATGAGTGTCTGATCAAACTATGTGATCAAATTGATGGAATGAGTGTCTGATCAAACTATGTGATCAAACTATGATGGAATGATGGAATGAGTGTCTGATCAAACTATGTGATCAAATTGATGGAATGAGTGTCTGATCAAACTATGTGATCAAATTGATGGAATGAGTGTCTGATCAAACTATGTGATCAAATGGAATGATGTCTGATCAAACTATGTGATCAAATTGATGGAATGAGTGTCTGATCAAACTATGTGATCAAATTGATGGAATGAGTGTCTGATCAAACTATGTGATCAAATTGATGGAATGAGTGTCTGATCAAACTATGTGATGGAAATTGATGGAATTGATGGAATGTGTCTGATCAAACTATGTGATCAAATTGATGGAATGAGTGTCTGATCAAACTATGTGATCAAATTGATGGAATGAGTGTCTGATCAAACTATGTGATCAAATTGATGGAATGAGTGTCTGATCAAACTATGTGATCAAATTGATGGAATGAGTGTCTGATCAAATGGAATATGTGATCAAATTGATGGAATGATGTGTGTCTGATCAAACTATGTGATCAAATTGATGGAATGAGTGTCTGATCAAACTATGTGATCAAATTGATGGAATGAGTGTCTGATCAAACTATGTGATCAAATTGATGGAATGAGTGTCTGATCAAACTATGTGATCAAATTGATGGAATGAGTGTCTGATCAAACTATGTGATCAAATTGATGGAATGAGTGTCTGATCAAACTATGTGATCAAATTGATGATCAAACTATGTGATCAAATTGATGGAATGAGTGTCTGATCAAACTATGTCAAATTGATCAAAACTATGATGGATCAAAAATTGATGGAATGAGTGTCTGATCAAACTATGTGATCAAATTGATGGAATGAGTGTCTGATCAAACTATGTGATCAAATTGATGGAATGAGTGTCTGATCAAACTGTGATCAAATGATGGAATGAGTGTCTGATCAAACTATGTGATCAAATTGATGGAATGAGTGTCTGATCAAACTATGTGATCAAATTGATGGAATGAGTGTCTGATCAAACTATGTGATCAAATTGATGGAATGTGTGTCTGATCAAACTATGTGATCAAATTGATGGAATGAGTGTCTGATCTGATCAAACTATGTGATCAAATTGATGGAATGAGTGTCTGATCAAACTATGTGATCAAATTGATGGAATGAGTGTCTGATCAAACTATGTGATCAAATTGATGGAATGAGTGTCTGATCAAACTATGTGATCAAATTGATGGAATGAGTGTCTGATCAAATTGATATGTGATCAAATTGATGGAATGATGTGTCTGATCAAACTATGTGATCAAATTGATGGAATGAGTGTCTGATCAAACTATGTGATCAAATTGATGGAATGAGTGTCTGATCAAACTATGTGATCAAATTGATGGAATGAGTGTCTGATCAAACTATGTGATCAAATTGATGGAATGTGTGTCTGATCAAACTATGTGATCAAATTGATGGAATGAGTGTCTGATCAAACTATGTGATCAAATTGATGGAATGAGTGTCTGATCAAACTATGTGATCAAATTGATGGAATGAGTGTCTGATCAAATTGATATGTGATCAAATTGATGGAATGATGGAATGTGTCTGATCAAACTATGTGATCAAATTGATGGAATGAGTGTCTGATCAAACTATGTGATCAAATTGATGGAATGAGTGTGATCAAACTGATCAAACTGGATGTGATCAAACTATGTGATCAAATTGATGGAATGAGTGTCTGATCAAACTATGTGATCAAATTGATGGAATGAGTGTCTGATCAAACTATGTGATCAAATTGATGGAATCAAAACTATGTGATCAAATTGATGGAATGAGTGTCTGATCAAACTATGTGATCAAATTGATGGAATGAGTGTCTGATCAAACTATGTGATCAAATTGATGGAATGAGTGTCTGATCAAACTATGTGATCAAATTGATGGAATGATGTGTGTGATCAAACTATGTGATCAAATTGATGGAATGAGTGTGTGATCAAACTATGTGATCAAATTGATGGAATGAGTGTCTGATCAAACTATGTGATCAAATTGATGGAATGAGTGTCTGATCAAACTATGTGATCAAATTGATGGAATGAGTGTCTGATCAAACTATGTGATCAAATTGATGGAATGAGTGTCTGATCAAACTATGTGATCAAATTGATGGAATGAGTGTCTGATCAAACTATGTGATCAAATTGATGGAATGAGTGTCTGATCAAACTATGTGATCAAATTGATGGAATGAGTGTCTGATCAAACTATGTGATGAAATTGATGGAATGAGTGTCTGATCAAACTATGTGATCAAATTGATGGAATGAGTGTCTGATCAAACTATGTGATCAAATTGATGGAATGAGTGTCTGATCAAACTATGTGATCAAATTGATGGAATGAGTGTCTGATCAAACTATGTGATCAAATTGATGGAATGAGTGTCTGATCAAACTATGTGATCAAATTGATGGAATGAGTGTCTGATCAAACTATGTGATCAAATTGATGGAATGAGTGTCTGATCAAACTATGTGATCAAATTGATGGAATGAGTGTCTGATCAAACTATGTGATCAAATTGATGGAATGAGTGTCTGATCAAACTATGTGATCAAATTGATGGAATGAGTGTCTGATCAAACTATGTGATCAAATTGATGGAATGAGTGTCTGATCAAACTATGTGATGATGGAATGAAACTCTGATCAAACTTGATGTGATCAAATTGATGGAATGAATGTGTCTGATCAAACTATGTGATCAAATTGATGGAATGAGTGTCTGATCAAACTATGTGATCAAATTGATGGAATGAGTGTCTGATCAAACTATGTGATCAAATTGATGGAATGAGTGTCTGATCAAACTATGTGATCAAATTGATGGAATGAGTGTCTGATCAAACTATGTGATCAAATTGATGGAATGAGTGTCTGATCAAACTATGTGATCAAATTGATGGAATGAGTGTCTGATCAAACTATGTGATCAAATTGATGGAATGAGTGTCTGATCAAACTATGTGATCAAATTGATGGAATGAGTGTCTGATCAAACTATGTGATCAAATTGATGGAATGAGTGTCTGATCAAACTATGTGATCAAATTGATGGAATGAGTGTCTGATGTATGTGATCAAATTGATGGAATGAGTGTCTGATCAAACTATGTGATCAAATTGATGGAATGAGTGTCTGATCAAACTATGTGATCAAATTGATGGAATGAGTGTCTGATCAAACTATGTGATCAAATTGATGGAATGAGTGTCTGATCAAACTATGTGATCAATTGATGGAATGAGTGTCTGATCAAACTATGTGATCAAATTGATGGAATGAGTGTCTGATCAAACTATGTGATCAAATTGATGGAATGAGTGTCTGATCAAACTATGTGATCAAATTGATGGAAAACTATGTGATCATGTCTGATCAAACTATGTGATCAAATTGATGGAATGAGTGTCTGATCAAACTATGTGATCAAATTGATGGAATGAGTGTCTGATCAAACTATGTGATCAAATTGATGGAATGAGTGTCTGATCAAACTATGTGATCAATTGATGGAATGAGTGTCTGATCAAACTATGTGATCAAATTGATGGAATGAGTGTCTGATCAAACTATGTGATCAAATTGATGGAATGAGTGTCTGATCAAACTATGTGATCAAATTGATGGAATGAGTGTCTGATCAAACTATGTGATCAAATTGATGGAATGAGTGTCTGATCAAACTATGTGATCAAATTGATGGAATGAGTGTCTGATCAAACTATGTGATCAAATTGATGGAATGAGTGTCTGATCAAACTATGTGATCAAATTGATGGAATGAGTGTGATCAAACTATGTGATCTTGATGGAATGAGTGTCTGATCAAACTATGTGATCAAACTATGTGATCAAATTGATGGAATGAGTGTCTGATCAAACTATGTGATCAAATTGATGGAATGAGTGTCTGATCAAACTATGTGATCAAATTGATGGAATGAGTGTCTGATCAAACTATGTGATCAAATTGATGGAATGAGTGTCTGATCAAACTATGTGATCAAATTGATGGAATGAGTGTCTGATCAAACTATGTGATCAATTGATGGAATGAGTGTCTGATCAAACTATGTGATCAAATTGATGGAATGAGTGTCTGATCAAACTATGTGATCAAATTGATGGAATGAGTGTCTGATCAAACTATGTGATCAAATTGATGGAATGAGTGTCTGATCAAACTATGTGATCAAATTGATGGAATGAGTGTCTGATCAAACTATGTGATCTGAAAACTTGATGGAATGGAATGAGTGTCTGATCAAACTATGTGATCAAATTGATGGAATGTGTGTCTGATCAAACTATGTGATCAAATTGATGGAATGAGTGTCTGATCAAACTATGTGATCAAATTGATGGAATGAGTGTCTGATCAAACTATGTGATCAAATTGATGGAATGTGTGTCTGATCAAACTATGTGATCAAATTGATGGAATGAGTGTCTGATCAAACTATGTGATCAAATTGATGGAATGAGTGTCTGATCAAACTATGTGATCAAATTGATGGAATGAGTGTCTGATCAAACTATGTGATCAAATTGATGGAATGAGTGTCTGATCAAACTATGTGATCAAATTGATGGAATGAGTGTCTGATCAAACTATGTGATCAAATTGATGGAATGAGTGTCTGATCAAACTATGTGATCAAATTGATGGAATGAGTGTCTGATCAAACTATGTGATCAAATTGATGGAATGAGTGTCTGATCAAACTATGTGATCAAATTGATGGAATGAGTGTCTGATCAAACTATGTGATCAAATTGATGGAATGAAACTATCTGATCAAACTATGTGATCAAATTGATGGAATGAGTGTCTGATCAAACTATGTGATCAAATTGATGGAATGAGTGTCTGATCAAACTATGTGATCAAATTGATGGAATGAGTGTCTGATCAAACTATGTGATCAAATTGATGGAATGAGTGTCTGATCAAACTATGTGATCAAATTGATGGAATGAGTGTCTGATCAAACTATGTGATCAAATTGATGGAATGATGTGTCTGATCAAACTATGTGATCAAATTGATGGAATGAGTGTCTGATCAAACTATGTGATCAAATTGATGGAATGAGTGTGTCTGATCAAACTATGTGATCAAATTGATGGAATGAGTGTCTGATCAAACTATGTGATCAAATTGATGGAATGAGTGTCTGATCAAACTATGTGATCAAATTGATGGAATGAGTGTCTGATCAAACTATGTGATCAAATTGATGGAATGAGTGTCTGATCAAACTATGTGATCAAATTGATGGAATGAGTGTCTGATCAAACTATGTGATCAAATTGATGGAATGAGTGTCTGATCAAACTATGTGATCAAATTGATGGATCAAACTGATCAAATGATGGAATGTGTGTCAAAAACTATGTGATCAAATTGATGGAATGAGTGTCTGATCAAACTATGTGATCAAATTGATGGAATGAGTGTCTGATCAAACTATGTGATCAAATTGATGGAATGAGTGTCTGATCAAACTATGTGATCAAATTGATGGAATGAGTGTCTGATCAAACTATGTGATCAAATTGATGGAATGAGTGTCTGATCAAACTATGTGATCAAATTGATGGAGTGTCTGATCAAACTATGTGATCAAATTGATGGAATGAGTGTGTCAATCAAACTATGTGATCAAATTGATGGAATGAGTGTCTGATCAAACTATGTGATCAAATTGATGGAATGAGTGTCTGATCAAACTATGTGATCAAATTGATGGAATGTGTGTCAAACTATGTGATCAAACTGATGGAATGATGTCTGATCAAACTGATCAAATTGATGGAATGTCTGATCAAACTATGTGATCAAATTGATGGAATGAGTGTCTGATCAAACTATGTGATCAAATTGATGGAATGAGTGTCTGATCAAACTATGTGATCAAATTGATGGAATGAGTGTCTGATCAAACTATGTGATCAAATTGATGGAATGAGTGTCTGATCAAACTATGTGATCAAATTGATGGAATGAGTGTCTGATCAAACTATGTGATCAAATTGATGGAATGAGTGTCTGATCAAACTATGTGATCAAATTGATGGAATGAGTGTCTGATCAAACTATGTGATCAAATTGATGGAATGAGTGTCTGATCAAACTATGTGATCAAATTGATGGAATGAGTGTCTGATCAAACTATGTGATCAAATTGATGGAATGTGTCTGATCAAACTATGTTGATGGAATGAGTGTCTGATCAAACTATGTGATCAAATTGATGGAATGAGTGTGATCTGATCAAACTATGTGATCAAATTGATGGAATGAGTGTCTGATCAAACTATGTGATCAAATTGATGGAATGAGTGTCTGATCAAACTATGTGATCAAATTGATGGAATGAGTGTCTGATCAAACTATGTGATCAAATTGATGGAATGAGTGTCTGATCAAACTATGTGATCAAATTGATGGAATGAGTGTCTGATCAAACTATGTGATCAAATTGATGGAATGAGTGTCTGATCAAACTATGTGATCAAATTGATGGAATGAGTGTCTGATCAAACTATGTGATCAAATTGATGGAATGAGTGTCTGATCAAATTGATGGAATGTGATCAAACTATGTTGATGGAATGAGTGTCTGATCAAACTATGTGATCAAATTGATGGAATGAGTGTCTGATCAAACTATGTGATCAAATTGATGGAATGATCAAACTGTGATCTTGATGGAATCTGATCAAACTATGTGATCAAATTGATGGAATGAGTGTCTGATCAAACTATGTGATCAAATTGATGGAATGAGTGTCTGATCAAACTATGTGATCAAATTGATGGAATGAGTGTCTGATCAAACTATGTGATCAAATTGATGGAATGAGTGTCTGATCAAACTATGTGATCAAATTGATGGAATGAGTGTCTGATCAAACTATGTGATCAAATTGATGGAATGAGTGTCTGATCAAACTATGTGATCAAATTGATGGAATGTGTGTCTGATCAAACTATGATGATCAAATTGATGGAATGAGTGTCTGATCAAACTATGTGATCAAATTGATGGAATGAGTGTCTGATCAAACTATGTGATCAAATTGATGGAATGAGTGTCTGATCAAACTATGTGATCAAATTGATGGAATGAGTGTCTGATCAAACTATGTGATCAAATTGATGGAATGATGTGTCTGATCAAACTATGTGATCAAATTGATGGAATGAGTGTCTGATCAAACTATGTGATCAAATTGATGGAATGAGTGTCTGATCAAACTATGTGATCAAATTGATGGAATGAGTGTCTGATCAAACTGTGATGTTGATGGAATGAGTGTCTGATCAAACTGTGATCAAATGATGGAATGAGTGTCTGATCAAACTATGTGATCAAATTGATGGAATGAGTGTCTGATCAAACTATGTGATCAAATTGATGGAATGAGTGTCTGATCAAACTATGTGATCAAATTGATGGAATGAGTGTCTGATCAAACTATGTGATCAAATTGATGGAATGAGTCTGATCAAACTATGATCAAATGGAATGATGTGATCAAACTATGTGATCAAATTGAATGAGTGTCTGATCAAACTATGTGATCAAATTGATGGAATGAGTGTCTGATCAAATTATGTGATCAAATTAGTGGAATGAGTGTCTGATCAAACTATGTGATCAAATTGATGGAATGAGTGTCTGATCAAAAAATGTGATCAAATTGTTTGAAATAGTGTCTGATCAATCTATGTGATCAAATTGATGGAATGAGTGTCTGATCAAACTATGTGATCAAATTGATGGAATGAGTGTCTGATCAAACTATGTGATCAAATTGATGGTCTGATCAAACTATGTGATCAAATGATGTGTCTGATCAAACTATGTGATCAAATTGATGGAATGAGTGTCTGATCAAACTATGTGATGAAATTGATGGAATGAGTGTCTGATCAAACTATGTGATCAAATTGATGGAATTGATCAAATGTGATCAAATGATGGAATGTGTCTGATCAAACTATGTGATCAAATTGATGGAATGAGTGTCTGATCAAACTATGTGATCAAATTGATGGAATGAGTGTCTGATCAAACTATGTGATCAAATTGATGGAATGAGTGTCTGATCAAACTATGTGATCAAATTGATGGAATGAGTGTCTGATCAAACTATGTGATCAAATTGATGGAATGATGTGTCTGATCAAACTATGTGATCAAATTGATGGAATGAGTGTCTGATCAAACTATGTGATCAAATTGATGGAATGAGTGTCTGATCAAACTATGTGATCAAATTGATGGAATGAGTGTCTGATCAAACTATGTGATCAAATTGATGGAATGAGTGTCTGATCAAACTATGTGATCAAATTGATGGAATGAGTGTCTGATCAAACTATGTGATCAAATTGATGGAATGAGTGTCTGATCAAACTATGTGATCAAATTGATGGAATGAGTGTCTGATCAAACTATGTGATCAATGATGTCTGATGTGATGAAATGATGGAATGATGTCAAACTATGTGATCTGAAACTATTGATGGATGGAATGAGTGTCTGATCAAACTATGTGATCAAACTATGTGATCAAACTATGTGATCAAATTGATGGAATGTCTGTCTGATCAAACTATGTGATCAAATTGATGGAATGAGTGTCTGATCAAACTATGTGATCAAATTGATGGAATGAGTGTCTGATCAAACTATGTGATCAAATTGATGGAATGAGTGTCTGATCAAACTATGTGATCAAATTGATGGAATGAGTGTCTGATCAAACTATGTGATCTGAAAACTATGTGATCAAATTGATGGAATGAGTGTCTGATCAAACTATGTGATCAAATTGATGGAATGAGTGTCTGATCAAACTATGTGATCAAATTGATGGAATGAGTGTCTGATCAAACTATGTGATCAAATTGATGGAATGAGTGTCTGATCAAACTATGTGATCAAATTGATGGAATGAGTGTCTGATCAAACTATGTGATCAAATTGATGGAATGAGTGTCTGATCAAACTATGTGATCAAATTGATGGAATGAGTGTCTGATCAAACTATGTGATCAAATTGATGGAATGAGTGTCTGATCAAACTATGTTATAAATTGATGGAATGAGTGTCTGATCAGAGTATGTGATCAAATTGATGTTGTGTGTGTATGGTCTAACTATGTGATCAAATTGATTGATGGTGTGAGTGATCAAACTATGTGATCAAATTGATGGAATGAGTGTCTGATCAAACTATGTGATCAAATTGATGGAATGAGTGTCTGATCAAACTATGTGATCAAATTGATGGAATGAGTGTCTGATCAAACTATGTGATCAAATTGATGGAATGAGTGTCTGATCAAACTATGTGATCAAATTGATGGAATGAGTGTCTGATCAAACTATGTGATCAAATTGATGGAATGAGTGTCTGATCAAACTATGTGATCAAATTGATGGAATGAGTGTCTGATCAAACTATGTGATCAAATTGATGGAATGAGTGTCTGATCAAACTATGTGATCAAATTGATGGAATGAGTGTGATCTGATCAAACTATGTGATCAAATTGATGGAATGAGTGTCTGATCAAACTATGTGATCAAATTGATGGAATGAGTGTCTGATCAAACTATGTGATCAAATTGATGGAATGAGTGTCTGATCAAACTATGTGATCAAATAATGGAATGAGTGTCTGATCAAACTATGTGATCCAATTGATGGAATGAGTGTCTGATCAAACTATGTGATCAAATTGATGGAATGAGTGTCTGATCAAACTATGTGATCAAATTGATGGAATGTCTGATCAAACTATGTGATCAAATTGATGGAATGAGTGTCTGATCAAACTATGTGATCAAATTGATGGAATGAGTGTCTGATCAAACTATGTGATCAAATTGATGGAATGAGTGTCTGATCAAACTATGTGATCAAATTGATGGAATGAGTGTCTGATCAAACTATGTGATCAAATTGATGGAATGAGTGTCTGATCAAACTATGTGATCAATTGATGGAATGAGTGTCTGATCAAACTATGTGATCAAATTGATGGAATGAGTGTCTGATCAAACTATGTGATCAAATTGATGGAATGAGTGTCTGATCAAAAAATGTGATCGAATTGTTTGAAATAGTGTCTGATCAATCTATGTGATCAAATTGAGGGAATGAGTGTCTGATCAAACTATGTGATCAAATTGATGGAATGAGTGTCTGATCAAACTATGTGATCAAATTGATGGAATGAGTGTCTGATCAAACTATGTGATCAAATTGATGGAATGAGTGTCTGATCAAACTATGTGATCAAATTGATGGAATGAGTGTCTGATCAAACTATGTGATCAAATTGATGGAATGAGTGTCTGATCAAACTATGTGATCAAATTGATGGAATGAGTGTCTGATCAAACTATGTGATCAAATTGATGGAATGAGTGTCTGATCAAACTATGTGATCAAATTGATGGAATGATCAAACTATGTGATCAAATTGATGTCTGATCAAACTATGTGATCAAATTGATGGAATGAGTGTCTGATCAAACTATGTGATCAAATTGATGGAATGAGTGTCTGATCAAACTATGTGATCAAATTGATGGAATGAGTGTCTGATCAAACTATGTGATCAAATTGATGGAATGAGTGTCTGATCAAACTATGTGATCAAATTGATGGAATGAGTGTCTGATCAAACTATGTGATCAAATTGATGGAATGAGTGTCTGATCAAACTATGTGATCAAATTGATGGAATGAGTGTCTGATCAAACTATGTGATCAAATTGATGGAATGAGTGTCTGATCAAACTATGTGATCAAACTATGTGATCAAATTGATGGAATGAGTGTCTGATCAAACTATGTGATCAAATTGATGGAATGAGTGTCTGATCAAACTATGTGATCAAATTGATGGAATGAGTGTCTGATCAAACTATGTGATCAAATTGATGGAATGAGTGTCTGATGAAACATTGTGATGAAATTGATGGGATAAGTGTCTGATTAAAGTATGTGATGAAATTGATGAATGAGTGTCTGAACAAACTATGTGATCAAATAATGGAATGAGTGTCTGATCAAACTATGTGATCAAATTGATGGAATGAGTGTCTGATCAAACTATGTGATCAAATTGATGGAATGAGTGTCTGATCAAACTATGTGATCAAATTGATGGAATGAGTCTGATCAAACTATGTGATCAAATTGATGTGATGTCTGAAAACTTGATGATGAATGAGTGTCTGATCAAACTATGTGATCAAACTTGATGGATGGAATGAGTGTCTGATCAAACTATGTGATCAAATTGATGGAATGAGTGTCTGATCAAACTATGTGATCAAATTGATGGAATGAGTGTCTGATCAAACTATGTGATCAAATTGATGGAATGAGTGTCTGATCAAACTATGTGATCAAATTGATGGAATGAGTGTGATCTGATCAAATGATGTGATCAAATGGATGGAATGAGTGTCTGATCAAACTATGTGATCAAATGATGGAATGAGTGTCTGATCAAACTATGTGATCAAATTGATGGAATGAGTGTCTGTCTGATCAAACTATGTGATCAAATTGATGGAATGAATGTCTGATCAAACTATGTGATCAAATTGATGGAATGAGTCTGATCAAACTATGTGATCAAATTGATGGAATGAGTGTCTGATCAAACTATGTGATCAAATTGATGGAATGAGTGTCTGATCAAACTATGTGATCAAATTGATGGAATGAGTGTCTGATCAAACTATGTGATCAAATTGATGGAATGAGTGTCTGATCAAACTATGTGATCAAATTGATGGAATGAGTGTCTGATCAAACTATGTGATCAAATTGATGGAATGAGTGTCTGATCAAACTATGTGATCAAATTGATGGAATGAGTGTCTGATCAAACTATGTGATCAAATTGATGGAATGAGTGTCTGATCAAACTATGTGATCAAATTGATGGAATGAGTGTCAAATCAAAATTGATGTGATCAAATTGATGGAATGGAATGTGTCTGATCAAACTATGTGATCAAATTGATGGAATGAGTGTCTGATCAAACTATGTGATCAAATTGATGGAATGAGTGTCTGATCAAACTATGTGATCAAATTGATGGAATGAGTGTCTGATCAAACTATGTGATCAAATTGATGGAATGTGTCTGATCAAACTATGTGATCAAATTGATGGAATGAGTGTCTGATCAAACTATGTGATCAAATTGATGGAATGAGTGTCTGATCAAACTATGTGATCAAATTGATGGAATGAGTGTCTGATCAAACTATGTGATGGAATGATGGAATGTGTCTGATCAAACTATGTGATCAAATTGATGGAATGAGTGTCTGATCAAACTATGTGATCAAATTGATGGAATGAGTGTCTGATCAAACTATGTGATCAAATTGATGGAATGAGTGTCTGATCAAACTATGTGATCAAATTGATGGAATGAGTGTCTGATCAAACTATGTGATCAAATGATGGAATGAGTGTCTGATCAAACTATGTGATCAAATTGATGGAATGAGTGTCTGATCAAACTATGTGATCAAATTGATGGAATGAGTGTCTGATCAAACTATGTGATCAAATTGATGGAATGAGTGTCTGATCAAACTATGTGATCAAATTGATGGAATGAGTGTCTGATCAAACTATGTGATCAAATTGATGGAATGAGTGTCTGATCAAACTATGTGATCAAATTGATGGAATGAGTGTCTGATCAAACTATGTGATCAAATGAGTGATCAAACTATGTGATCAAATTGATGGAATGAGTGTGATCAAACTATGTGATCAAATTGATGGAATGAGTGTCTGATCAAACTATGTGATCAAATTGATGGAATGAGTGTCTGATCAAACTATGTGATCAAATTGATGGAATGAGTGTCTGATCAAACTATGTGATCAAATTGATGGAATGAGTGTCTGATCAAACTATGTGATCAAATTGATGGAATGAGTGTCTGATCAAACTATGTGATCAAATTGATGGAATGAGTGTCTGATCAAACTATGTGATCAAATTGATGGAATGAGTGTCTGATCAAACTATGTGATCAAATTGATGGAATGAGTGTCTGATCAAACTATGTGATCAAATTGATGGAATGAGTGTCTGATCAAACTATGTGATCAAATTGATGGAATGAGTGTCAAACTGATCAAACTATGTGATGTCTGATCAAACTATGTGATCATTGATGGAATCAAACTATGTGATCAAATTGATGGAATGAGTGTCTGATCAAACTATGTGATCAAATTGATGGAATGAGTGTCTGATCAAACTATGTGATCAAATTGATGGAATGAGTGTCTGATCAAACTATGTGATCAAATTGATGGAATGAGTGTCTGATCAAACTATGTGATCAAATTGATGGAATGAGTGTCTGATCAAACTATGTGATGAAATTGATGGAATGAGTGTCTGATCAAACTATGTGATCAAATTGATGGAATGAGTGTCTGATCAAACTATGTGATCAAATTGATGGAATGAGTGTCTGACCAAACTATGTGATCAAATTGATGGAATGAGTGTCTGATCAAACTATGTGATCAAATTGATGGAATGAGTGTCTGATCAAACTGTGTGATCAAACTATGTCAAACTATGTGATCAAATTGATGGAATGAGTGTCTGATCAAACTATGTGATCAAATTGATGGAATGAGTGTCTGATCAAACTATGTGATCAAATTGATGGAATGAGTGTCTGATCAAACTATGTGATCAAATTGATGGAATGAGTGTCTGATCAAACTATGTGATCAAATTGATGGAATGAGTGTCTGATCAAACTATGTGATCAAATTGATGGAATGAGTGTCTGATCAAACTATGTGATCAAATTGATGGAATGAGTGTCTGATCAAACTATGTGATCAAATTGATGGAATGAGTGTCTGATCAAACTATGTGATCAAATTGATGGAATGAGTGTCTGATCAAACTATGTGATCAAATTGATGGAATGAGTGTCTGATCAAACTATGTGATCGAATTGATGGAATGAGTGTCTGATCAAACTATGTGATCAAATTGATGGAATGAGTGTCTGATCAAACTGTGATCAAATTGATGGAATGAGTGTCTGATCAAACTATGTGATCAAATTGATGGAATGAGTGTCTGATCAAACTATGTGATCAAATTGATGGAATGAGTGTCTGATCAAACTATGTGATCAAATTGATGGAATGAGTGTCTGATCAAACTTTGTGATAAAATTGATGGAATGAGTGTCTGATCAAACTTTGTGATCAAATTGAAGAAATGAGTATCTGATCAAAGTATGTGATCAATTTGATGGTTTGTGTGTCTGATCAAACTGTGTGATCAAATTGATGGAATGTGTGTGTGATAAAACTATGTGATCAAATTGATGGAATGAGTGTCTGATCAAACTATGTGATCAAATTGATGGAATGAGTGTCTGATCAAACTATGTGATCGAATTGATAGAATGAGTGTCTGATCAAACTATGTGATCAAATTGATGGAATGAGTGTCTGATCAATGAGTGTCTGATCAATGTGATGATCAAATTGATGGAATGAGTGTCTGATCAAACTATGTGATCGTTGATGGAATGAGTGTCTGATCAAACTATGTGATGGAATGATGTCTGATCAAACTGTCTGATCAAACTATGTGATCAAATTGATGGAATGAGTGTCTGATCAAACTATGTGATCAAATTGATGGAATGAGTGTCTGATCAAACTATGTGATCAAATTGATGGAATGAAATGTCTGATCAAACTATGTGATCAAATTGATGGAATGAGTGTCTGATCAAACTATGTGATCAAATTGATGGAATGAGTGTCTGATCAAACTATGTGATCAAATTGATGGAATGAGTGTCTGATCAAACTATGTGATCAAATTGATGGAATGAGTGTCTGATCAAACTATGTGATCAAATTGATGGAATGAGTGTCTGATCAAACTATGTGATCAAATTGATGGAATGAGTGTCTGATCAAACTATGTGATCAAATTGATGGAATGAGTGTCTGATCAAACTATGTGATCAAATTGATGGAATGAGTGTCTGATCAAACTATGTGATCAAATTGATGGAATGAGTGTCTGATCAAACTATGTGATCAAATTGATGGAATGTGTCTGTGTCTGATCAAACTATGTGATCAAATTGATGGAATGAGTGTCTGATCAAACTATGTGATCAAATTGATGGAATGTGTGATCTGATCAAACTATGTGATGAAATTGATGGAATGAGTGTCTGATCAAACTATGTGATCAAATTGATGGAATGAGTGTCTGATCAAACTATGTGATCAAATTGATGGAATGAGTGTCTGATCAAACTATGTGATCAAATTGATGGAATGAGTGTCTGATCAAACTATGTGATCAAATTGATGGAATGAGTGTCTGATCAAACTATGTGATCAAATTGATGGAATGAGTGTCTGATCAAACTATGTGATCAAATTGATGGAATGAGTGTCTGATCAAACTATGTGATGATGGAATGAGTGTCTGATCAAACTATGTGATGATGGAATGAGTGTCTGATCAAACTATGTGATCAAATTGATGGAATGAGTGTCTGATCAAACTATGTGATCAAATTGATGGAATGTGTCTGTCTGATCAAACTATGTGATCAAACTATTGATGGAATGATGGATGTCTGATCAAACTATGTGATCAAATTGATGGAATGAGTGTCTGATCAAACTATGTGATCAAATTGATGGAATGAGTGTCTGATCAAACTATGTGATCAAATTGATGGAATGAGTGTCTGATCAAACTATGTGATCAAATTGATGGAATGAGTGTCTGATCAAACTATGTGATCAAATTGATGGAATGAATGTCTGATCAAACTATGTGATCAAATTGATGGTGTGTGTGTCTGATCAAACTATGTGATCAAATTGATGGAATGAGTGTCTGATCAAACTATGTGATCAAATTGATGGAATGAGTGTCTGATCAAACTATGTGATCAATTGATGGAATGAGTGTCTGATCAAACTATGTGATCAAATTGATGGAATGAGTGTCTGATCAAACTATGTGATCAAATCAAACTATGTGATCAAATTGATGGAATAAGTGTCTGATCAAACTATGTGATCAAATTGATGGAATGTGTCTGATCAAACTATGTGATCAAATTGATGGAATGTGTGTCTGATCAAACTATGTGATCAAATTGATGGAATGAGTGTCTGATCAAACTATGTGATCGAATTGATGGAATGAGTGTCTGATCAAACTATGTGATCAAATTGATGGAATGAGTGTCTGATCAAACTATGTGATCAAATTGATGGAATGAGTGTCTGATCAAACTATGTGATCAAATTGATGGAATGAGTGTCTGATCAAACTATGTGATCAAATTGATGGAATGAGTGTCTGATCAAACTATGTGATCAAATTGATGGAATGAGTGTCTGATCAAACTATGTGATCAAATTGATGTGAGTGTCTGATCAAACTATGTGATCAAATTGATGGAATGAGTGTCTGATCAAACTATGTGATCAAATTGATGGAATGAGTGTCTGATCAAACTATGTGATCAAATTGATGGAATGAGTGTCTGATCAAACTATGTGATCAAATTGATGGAATGAGTGTCTGATCAAACTATGTGATCAAATTGATGGAATGAGTGTCTGATCAAACTATGTGATGATCTGATCAAACTATGTGATGATGATGGAATGAGTGTCTGATCAAACTATGTGATCAAATTGATGGAATGAGTGTCTGATCAAACTATGTGATCGAATTGATGGAATGAGTGTCTGATCAAACTATGTGATCAAATTGATGGAATGTGTCTGATCAAACTATGTTATCAAATTGATGGAATGTGTGTCTGATCAAACAATGTGATCAAATTGATGAAATGAATGTCTGATGAAACTATGTGATCAAATTGATGGAATGAGTGTCTGATCAAACTATGTGATCAAATTGATGGAATGAGTGTCTGATCAAACTATGTGATCAAATTGATGGAATGAGTGTCTGATCAAACTATGTGATCAAATTGATGGAATGAGTGTCTGATCAAACTATGTGATCAAATTGATGGAATGAGTGTCTGATCAAACTATGTGATCAAATTGATGGAATGAGTGTGTGATGGAATGATCAAACTATGTGATCAAATTGATGGAATATGTGTCTGATCAAACTATGTGATCAAATTGATGGAATGTGTGTCTGATCAAACTATGTGATCAAATTGATGGAATGACTGTCTGATGAAAATATGTGATCAAATTGATGGTGTGTGTGGCTGATCAAACTATGTGATCAAATTGATGGAATGTGTGTGTGATCAAACTATGTGATCAAATTGATGGAATGAGTGTCTGATCAAACTATGTGATCAAATTGATGGAATGAGTGTCTGATCAAACTATGTGATCAAATTGATGGAATTAGTGTCTTATCAAACAATGTGATCAAATTGATGGAATGAGTGTCTGATCAAACTATGTGATCAAATTGATGGAATGAGTGTCTGATCAAACTATGTGATCAAATTGATGGAATGAGTGTCTGATCAAACTATGTGATCAAATTGATGGAATGAGTGTCTGATCAAACTATGTGATCAAATTGATGGAATGAGTGTCTGATCAAACTATGTGATCAAATTGATGGTCAAACTGTGTCTGATCAAACTATGTGATCAAATTGATGGAATGAGTGTCTGATCAAACTATGTGATCAAATTGATGGAATGAGTGTCTGATCAAACTATGTGATCAAATTGATGGAATGAGTGTCTGATCAAACTATGTGATCAAATTGATGGAATGAGTGTCTGATCAAACTATGTTATCAAATTGATGGAATGTGTTACTGATCAAACAATGTGATCAAATTGATAAAATGAATGTCTGATCAAAGTATGTGATCAAATTGATGGAGTGAGTGTCTGATCAAACTATGTGATCAAATTGATGGAATGAGTGTCTGATCAAACTATGTGATGATTGAAATATGTGATGGTGATCAAATTGATGGAGTGTGTGTCAGATCAAACTATGTGATCAAATTGATGGAATGAGTGTCTGATCAAACTATGTGATCGAATTGATGGAATGAGTGTCTGATCAAACTATGTGATCAAATTGATGGAATGAGTGTCTGATCAAAATATGTGATCAAATTGATGGAATGTGTGTGTGATCAAACTATGTGATCAAATTGATGGAATGAGTGTCTGATCAAACTATGTGATCGAATTGATGGAATGAGTGTCTGATCAAACTATGTGATCAAATTGATGGAATGAGTGTCTGATCAAACTATGTGATCAAATTGATGGAATGTGTGTCTGATCAAACTATGTGATCAAATTGATGGAATGAGTGTCTGGGATCAAACAATGTGATCAAATTGATAAAATAAGTGTCTGATCAAACTATGTGATCAAATTGATGGAATGAGTGTCTGATCAAACTATGTGATCAAATTGATGGAATGTGTGTCTGATCAAACTATGTGATCAAATTGATGGAATGAATGTCTGATCAAACTATGTGATCGAAATTGATGGAATGTGTGTCTGATCAAACTATGTGATCAAATTGATGGAATAGTGTCTGATCAAACTATGTGATCAAATTGATGGAATGAGTGTCTGATCAAACTATGTGATCAAATTGATGGAATGAGTGTCTGATCAAACTATGTGATCGAATTGATGGAATGAGTGTCTGATCAAACTATGTGATCGAATTGATGGAATGTGTGTCTGATCAAACTATGTGATCAAATTGATGGAATGAGTGTCTGATCAAACTATGTGATCAAATTGATGGAAGAAGTGTCTGATCAAACTATGTTATCAAATTGATAAAATTAATGTCTGATTAAAGTATGTGATCACATTGATGGTGTGTGTGTCTGATCAAACAATGTCATTAAATTGATAATTCGAGTGTGTGATAAAACTATGTGATCAAATTGATGGAATGTGTGTCTGATCAAACTATGTGATCAAATTCATCAAACTATGAGTGTTTGATCAATATGTGTGATCAAATTGATGGTGTGTGTGTGATTGATCAATCTATGTTTTCAAATTGATGGAATGAGTGTCTGATCAAACAATGTGATAAAATTGATGGAATGAATGTCTGATCAAACTATGTGATCAAATTGATGGAATGAGTGTCTGATCAAACTATGTGATCAAATTGATGGAATGAGTGTCTGATCAAACAATGTGATCGAATTGATGGAATGTGTGTGTGATCAAACTATGTGATCAAATTGATGGAATGTGTGTCTGATCAAACAATGTGATCAAATTGATGGAATGAATGTCTGATCAAACTATGTGATCAAATTGATGGAATGTGTGATCAAACTATGTGATCAAATTGATCAAAACTATGTGATCAAATATGTGATCAAACTATTGATGGAATGAATGTCTGATCAAACTATGTGATGGAATTGATGGAATGAGTGTCTGATCAAACTATGTGATCAAATTGATGGAATAAGTGTCTGATCAAACTATGTGATCAAATTGATGGAATGTGTGTCTGATCAAACAATGTGATCAAATTGATAAAATTAATGTCTGATTAAAGTATGTGATCATATTGATGGTGTGTGTGACTGATCAAACTGTGTCATTAAATTGATAAATCGTGTGTGTGATAAAACTATGTGATCAAATTGATGGAATGAGTGTCTGATCAAACTATGTGATCGAATTGATGGAATGTGTGTCTGATGAAATTGATGGAATGAGTGTTTGATCAAACTATGTGATCAAATTGATGGAATGAGTGTCTGATCAAACTTTGTGATGAAATTGATGGAATGAATGTCTGATCAAACTATGTGATGAAATTGATGGAATGAGTGTCTGATCAAATTATGTGATCAAATTGATGGAATGAGTGTCTGATCAAACTATGTGATCGAATTGATGGAATGAGTGTCTGAGCAAACTATGTTGTCAAATTGATAAAATGAATGTCTGATTAAAGTATGTGATCAAATTGATGGTGTGTGTGTGTGATCAAACTATGTGATCTAATTGATGGAAAGAATGCCTGATGAAACTATGTGATGGTTCAGATGGAGTGTGTGTCACATTAAATTAAGTGATCAAATTAATGGAATGAGTGTCTGATCAAACCATGTGATCAAATTGATGGAATGAGTGTCTGATCAAACAATGTGATCAAATTGATGGTGTGTGTGGCTGATCAAATTATGTGATCAAATTGATGGAATGTGTGTCTGATCAAACTATGTGATCAAATTGATGGAATGAGTGTCTGATGAAACTATGTGATCAAATTGATGAAATAAGTGTTTGATCAAACTATGTGATAAAATTGATGGAATGAGTGTCTGGTAAAACAATGTGATCGATTTGATGAAATGAGTGTCTTATAAACAATGTGATCAAGTTGATGGAGTGTGTGTCTTTTCATCATGATTATAACAGAAAACAAACAAACAATATTTCTAACTTACACAGAAATATGTTCAAAAGAAAACAATTTGAATATACAAATAGAAGAGGAGAAAACGTAACACAAGTGAAAAGTAAAATAAGTTTAAATCTAGAATTTAAATTTTGTAATTATTTGTTTGTTTTTATATCCAGATTACTGATCATGGAATTCTGATTATTCGGAAATGTTTAATAAATACTTCCTAATATCATGTTTTGCTTTATAATTCCTTACTACTAAGTTCAACGATATTTTTGTCAGCATTTTAAAACCATTGTACGTGAATAATAAGAACATTTGTACGTTTTACATTTTCCACGATTATGACCGAGTCTAATTCCATTCTAACGCGGTCTAACGAAGGGCGTCTGTCCGTTACGTTGCTCAAATTAAAACCAGAAAACATTTTCATTTAGATGTATCAATTTACTCTTTTCTTTATCTCTGATCAAACACATTCTATTTTCCCTCAGCCATTATTTTAGAACCCTCGAAGACAGCAGCACTTTTGGACCTAACTATAACAAAATTCTAATTTTATTTCTTGAAGATTTAATTCATGTTCCTAATAAACTTCTGACGACTATGACATTTAATATTAAGCTAGCCAAACTAATAAAACATTTAATACGTTTCATTGGAGAAAATAATTATGCATAATATCAAATTACCTGAAGTTGGTGATCGCTGAAAGCTGTCCGAGCCTTTCTTGGTTTCTTAGCTTTCACAGAAGAACGAGTTTCTTCTTCTGTTGAATCTAATGAAATAATGGAAAATAGGTATTAAACACATACTCTCATGAATAAAACTACAGATATTAAAAACATACTCGCACTAATAAAACTGCAGATATTCAAAACATACTCTCATGAATAAAACTATAGATATATAAAACATACTCGCATTAATAAAACTACAGATATTAAAAACATACTCTCATAAATAAAACAACACTTATTAAAATCATGCTCTCACTAATCAAACTAAAAATATTAAAAACATACTTTCATTAATAAAACTACTGATATTAAAAAATAATTTCATGAATAAAACTACAGATATCAAAACATACTCTTATGAGTAAAACTATAGATAGTAAAAACATAATATCATTAATAAAACTACAGATATTAAAACATACTCTCATTAATAAAACTACAGATACTAAAAACATACTCTCATTAATAAAACTACTGATATTAAAAACATACTATCACGAATAAAACTATAGATAATAAAAACATTCATTAATAATACTGCAGATATTAAAAACATTCATAAATGAAACTACAAATATTAAAAACATTTTCTCATTAACTAAACTACAGATATTAAAAAACATACTCTCATTAATAAAACTACAGATACTAAAAATATACTCTCATTAAGAAAACGACAGATATTAAAACATACTCTCATTAATAAAACTACTGATATTAAAAATATTTTCATGAATAAAACTACAGATAATAAAAACATTCATTAATAACACTGCAGATATTAAAAACATACTCTCATTAATAAAACTACATATATTAAAATCATACTCTCATTAATAAAACTACAGATACTAAAACATACTCTTATTAATAAAACTACAGATATTAAAAATATACTCTCATTAATAAAACTACAGATACTAAAAACATACTCTCATTAATAAAACTACATATATTAAAATCATACTCTTATTAATAAAACTACATATATTAAAATCATACTCTCATGAATAAAACTAAAGATATTAAAAACATATTCTCATGAATAAAACTGCAGATATTAAAAACATATTCTCATGAATAAAACTGCAGATATTAAAAACATACTCTCATTAATAAAACTACAGATATTAAAATCATACTCTTATTAATAAAACTACATATATTAAAACATACTCTCATGAATAAAACTACAGATATTAAAAACATATTCTCATGAATAAAACTGCAGATATTAAAAACATAATCTCATTAATAAAACTACAGATATTAAAAACATTATCTCATTAATAGAACTACAGATATTAAAAACATACTCTCATTAATAAAACTACAAATATTAAAAACATTCATAAATAAAACTACAAATATTAGAAACATTCTCTCATTAATAAAATTACAGATATTAAAACATACTATCATGAATAAAACTACAGATATTATAAACATTCATTAATAAAATTACAGATATTAAAACATTCATAAATAAAACTACATATATTAAAATCATACTCTTATTAATAAAACTACATATATTAAAATCATACTCTCATGAATAAAACTAAAGATATTAAAAACATATTCTCATGAATAAAACTGCAGATATTAAAAACATATTCTCATGAATAAAACTGCAGATATTAAAAACATAATCTCATTAATAAAACTACAGATATTAAAATCATACTCTTATTAATAAAACTACATATATTAAAACATACTCTCATGAATAAAACTACAGATATTAAAAACATATTCTCATGAATAAAACTGCAGATATTAAAAACATAATCTCATTAATAAAACTACAGATATTAAAAACATTATCTCATTAATAAAACTACAAATATTAAAAAAATTCTCTCATTAATAAAACTACAGATATAAAAAACATACTTTCATTAATAAAACGATTGATAATAAAATCATACTCTCATTAATAAAACTTCAGATATTAAATTCATACCTTCAATCATCAAACTACAGATACTAAAAATATTCATACATAAAACTACAAATATTAAAAACATCATTAATAAAACTATAGATATAAAAAACATTTATTAATAAAACAACAGATATTAAAAACATACTCTCATGAATAAAACTACAGATATTATAAACATTCATTAATAAAACTACAGATATTAAAAACATACTCTCATTAATAAAACCACAGATATTACATTTTCACAAATAAAACTACATATACTAAAAACATACTCTAATTAATAAAACGACAGATATTAAAAACATGCTCTCATGAATAAAACTACATATATTAAAAACATGCTTTCATGAATAAAACTACATATATTAAAAACATGCTTTCATGAATAAAACTACAGATATTAAAAACATTCATTGATAAAACTACATATATTAAAACATACTCTCATTAATAAAACTATAGATACTAAAAACATACTCTCATTAATAAAACTACTGATATTAAAAATATTTTCATGAATAAAACTACAGATAATAAAAACATTCATTAATAACACTGCAGATATTAAAATCATACTCTCATTAATAAAACTACAGATACTAAAAACATACTCTCATTAATAAAACTACATATATTAAAATCATACTCTTATTAATAAAACTACATATATTAAAACATACTCTCATTAATAAAACTACAAATATTAAAAACATTCATAAATAAAACTACAAATATTAGAAACATTCTCTCATTAATAAAATTACAGATATTAAAAACATACTATCATGAATAAAACTACAGATATTATAAACATTCATTAATAAAATTACAGATATTAAAACATTCATAAATAAAACTACAAATATTAAAACATACTCTCTTTAATAAAACGACTGATACTAAAAACATACTCTCATTAATAAAACTACAGATATTAAAACATACTTTAATGAATAAAACTGCAGATATTAAAAACATACTCTCATGAATAAAACTACAGATATTAAAAACATACTCTCATGAATAAAATTACGAATATTAAAAACATTCATAAATAAAACTACAAATCTTAAAAACATTCTCTCATTAATAAAACTACAGATATAAAAACATACTTTCATTAATAAAACTACAGATATAAAAAACATACTTTCATTAATAAAACGACTGATAATAAAACATACTCTCATTAATAAAACTACAGATATTAAATTCATACCTTCAATCATCAAACTACAGATACTAAAAATATTCATACATAAAACTACAAATATTAAAAACTTCATTAATAAAACTATAGATATTAAAAACATTTATTAATAAAACAACAGATATTAAAACATACTCTAATTAATAAAACTAGAGATATTAAAAACATACTTTCAGGAATAAAACTACATATACTAAAAACATACTCTCATTAATAAAATTACAGATATTAAAATAATAATCTCATTAATAAAACGATAGATATTAAAAACATACTCTCATGAATGAAATTACAAATATAAAAAAACATACTCTCATTATAAAACTACAGATATTAAAACATACTCTCATTAATAAAACTACATATATTAAAATCATACTCTTATTAATAAAACTACATATATTAAAACATACTCTCATTAATAAAACTACAAATATTAAAAACATTCATAAATAAAACTACAAATATTAGAAACATTCTCTCATTAATAAAATTACAGATATTAAAAACATACTATCATGAATAAAACTACAGATATTAAAAACATTCATTAATAAAACTACAGATATTAAAAACATTCATAAATAAAACTACAAATATTAAAAACATACTCTCATTAATGATACTAAAGATATTAAAAACATACACTCATTAATAAAATGACTGATACTAAAAATATACTCTCATTTATAAAACTACAGATATTAAAAACATACTCTCATCAATAAAACTACACATATTAAAAAACATAATCTCATGAATAAAACTACAGATATTAAAAAACATTCTCTCATTAATAAAACTACAGATACTAAAAACATACTCTCATTAATAAAACTACAGATATTAAAATCATACTCTCATTAATAAAACTACAGATACTAAAACATACTCTCATTAATAAAACTACAGATATTAAAAGCGTGTCCTCAAAAATAATACTATAGGTACTAAAAACATACTCTCAGAACTAAAACTGTAGATACTAAAAACATGCTCTCAGAAATAAAATATAGGTACCAAAACATACTCTCATAAATGAAACTATAGATACAAAAATATACTCTCAGAAATCAAACTTTAGATACTAAAAACACATTCTCAGAAATAAAACTATGGATACTAGATACCCATACTTAATCTAAAATACAAAGTAAAATATAAGATACTTTAAGTTAGCTTAAAAGTTAGCGAAAGATATAAAAGTATGTTCTAGGTACCCTTACTTAACTGAAACATACAGGTAAAAAGAAGACTAAATACGTGAATTTTGTAGTTTGATATTACCTACTAACTTTATTTTCATACGTTGTGCTCTCCAATATATAATTTGCAAATCGTAAGCTATCTTTTGTTACAAAAATGAATAGATAGTAGTATTTGAAGTTAAACTACGTTAATAGATGTGATGTATCTATGCTATTAATTACTTTAAATATCGAATAATATTATAATATTTGTATACTATAAATAACTTTAAATATCCAATAGTATCATGATGTTTTATACTACTAATGACTTTAAATATAATGTAATATTATGATGTATCTATGTCGTTAATGACTTTAAATGTCCACAAATATGGTCATGTTTCTATATAGAAATTATTAATGACCTTAAATATCGAATAATATTATGATGTTTCTCTACTATTACTGCTTTGAAATTTTTAATAATATCATAATGTTTCTGTGCTATTAATGACCTGAAATTTCCTGTAATATCATGATGTTTCTAAGCTATTAATAACTTTAAATATCCAATAGTATCATAACGTATTCATACATCTACTGACTTTAAGAATCCAATAATGTTATGATGTATCTGTGCTATTAATGACTTGAAATTTCCTGTAATATCATATTGTTTTATACTATTAATGATTTTAAATGTACAAAAATATCGTCATGTTTTTATATATAAACTATTAATGACTTTAAATATTAAATTATATTATAATGCTTCTATACTAATAATGATTTGAAATTTCCTGAAGTATCATGATATTTCTATACTATTAATAACTCTAAATATCTTATAATATCATGATGTATTTTTGTTATTAATGATTTCAAATATCCAAAAATATTATGATGTATCTCTGCCATTAATGGCTTTAAATATCCAATAATATCATGATGTATTTTTGCTATTAATCACTTTAAATATCCAAAAATATGGTCATGTTTCTATACAGAAATTATTAATGACTTTAAATATCGAATAATATCACAATATTTCTATACTATTAATGACTTGAAATTTCCTGTAATATCCTAACGTTTTAAGCTATTGATAACTTTAAATATCCAATAATATATGACGTTTCCATACGACTAATGACTTTAAAAATCCAATAACATTATGTGTCTATCTTTAAATATCCCAAAATATCGTCATGTTTTTGTATAGTTTCTATACAGGATATTTCAAGTCATTGTTAGTTTAGAAATATTATGAACTATCATTAATAATATATATTAATAATATAGAAACATCATGATGTTTTAAGGTGTTAATGACTTTAAACATCCTATAATATAATGATGTTTCTATATTATTAATAACTTTAAATATCCAATAATATCATGATGTATCTTTCCTACTAATGATTTTATGAATCCAATAGTATTATGATGTATCTATGCTATTAATAACTTTAAATATACAAAAATGCCATGTTTCTATACAGAAACTGTTAATGAGTTAAATATCGAAAAGTATAATAACGTTTCTATAATGTTAATAACTTTAAATATCCCATAATATCATAAAGTTTCTATACTATTAATGACTTTAAATACCCAATAATATTATGATGTATCTATGCTATTAATAACCTTAAATATCTAAAAATATCATCAAGTTTCTACATAGAAACTATTAATGACCCTAAATATCCAATCATGTCATAATGTTATTATATTATTAATGACTTTAAATATCCTGTAACATCATGATGTAACTATGCCATTAATTCCATTAAATATTCTATAATATCATGAAGTTTTTATACTATAAATGACGTTAAATATCCAATTATATCATAATGTTTCTATAGTATTAATAACTTTAAATATTCATTAATATTGTGATTTTTTATAGTATTAATGACTTTAAATTTCCAATTATATCATGATGTGTCTAAACTGTTAACGACTTTACATATCCAATAAATTTATGATGTTTTATACTATTAATGACGTTAAATATCCAATAATCTTATGATGTATCTATGTTATTAATAACTTTAAATATCCAATAATAAATATCGTAAGCGATGTGATAAAACATACAAGAGATAATTCTCGGTCTTTGGTATTACACGAATGTGAAATAAGATGTAATATGTCTATTTTCAATGGAATCTATATTACTGCTTTACTATGTTTAATGTATGAGGTTTGTCAAGACACATTAGAATTAGTTATTAGATATGTATCAGTTCAAAAGATAACAGGTTTCTATATCATACTCAACAGTTTAAGAATTTGAATAAGAACTAAATAAAACTTCAGGTTTTATTCATAAAGAAAGTAAAATATAACATGAAATTCTGACATTCGATAATGTATAAGATGCAAGTGTTTACCCAACATTAAGTATACATTAAACTGATGTTACTATGTAAACACTTCCCGTAATTCCTCACTTGTTACCGGTTAATTCCTGGGTGAGTACGATTCTATTTATGTACGAATCAAAACACATTCAACGCATGTGTTTTAGCAGACACCCAACTATAACACTGTAACTCAGTTGTGGACTGTGTCCCATTCTCCAAAGCAACGTAGCTCTTTAACGTTAAACAAAACAACTGCTTGTGTTAACCTGCCAAAATCCGAAAATAAGAGAGCATGGCGACTATTTGTTTATCATTACTATCACATACTAGCGTACATGAAATAGAATATATAACATACATTATAGATGCAATGAACTGACACACACTAGCGACTCGAACATACAATATATGCTATGCATTATCGGTTAAACAAACGTTATTCTCCAAGATAAACTAAATACGATTGTACTGTTTGTTCACTATGAAAATGATAAACACTTTATCCAAGAGTAAAATAAATAAATGGTTAATCTTTGATAGTTGCAGTCCATTAAATTCTTAAGCCTACTATGTCTGAAGTTCTGTTGAAACAATGTCATCTATGAAACGGGAACAGGAAGAGAAAGACTGGACAAGTCTTACGAATACACTGTATCAACTGGACAAGTCTTATGAACACACTCTGTCAACTGGTCAAGTCTTGTAAACACATTGTGTCAACTGTACAAGTCTTATGAAAATTCTGCTGTTGCAGAACACACTCTGTCACCTGGACAAGTTTTATAAACACACTGTGTCAACTGAACAAATCTTATGAACACACTGTGTCAACTGGACAAGTCTCGTGAAAATTCTGTTGTTGTAGAACACACTATATCAACTGGACAAGTCTTATGAACATACTGTGTCAACTGGACAAGTCTTATGAACACACTCTGTCAACTGGACAAGTCTTATAAACACATTGTGTCAACTGGGCAAGTCTTATAAACACACTGTGTCAACCGGACAAGTCTTATGAACATACTGTGTCATCTGGACAAGTCTTATGAAAATTCTGCTGTTGCAGAACACACTGTGCCAACTGGACAAGTTTTATAAACACACTGTGTCAACTGGACAAGTCTCGTGAAAATTCTGTTGTTGTAGAACACACTATATCAACTGGACAAGTCTTATGAACATACTGTGTCAACTGGACAAGTCTTATGAGCACACTCTGTCAACTGGACAAGTCTTATAAACACATTGTGTCAACTGGACAAGTCTTATGAAAATTCTGCTGTTGCAGAACACACTCTGTCAACTGGACAAGTCTTATGAACACACTGTGTCAACTGGACAAATCTTATGAACACACTGTGTCAACTGGACAAGTCTCGTGAAAATTCTGTTGTTGTAGAACACACTATATCAACTGGACAAGTCTTATGAACACACTCTGTCAACTCGACAAGTCTTATGAACACACTCTGTCAACTGGACAAGTTTTATGAATACACTGTGTCAACTGGACAAGTCTCATGAAGATTCTGCTGTTGCAGAACACACTGTGTCAACTGGACAAGTTTTATAAACACACTGTGTCAACTGGACAAGTCTTATGAACATACTGTGTCAACTGGACAAATCTTATGACCACATTGTGTCAACTGGACAAGTCTTGTGAAAATTCTGCTGTTGCAGAACACACTGTGTCATCTGGACAAGTCTTATGAAAATTCTGCTGTTGCAGAACACACTGTGCCAACTGGACAAGTCTTATGAACATACTGTGTCAACTGGACAAGTCTTATGAACACACTCTGTCAACTGGACAAGTCTTATAAACACATTGTGTCAACTGGGCAAGTCTTATAAACACACTGTGTCAACCGGACAAGTCTTATGAACATACTGTGTCAACTGAACAAATCTTATGAACACACTGTGTCAACTGGACAAGTCTCGTGAAAATTCTGTTGTTGTAGAACACACTATATCAACTGGACAAGTCTTATGAACATACTGTGTCAACTGGACAAGTCTTATGAACACACTCTGTCAACTGGACAAGTCTTATAAACACATTGTGTCAACTGGGCAAGTCTTATAAACACACTGTGTCAACCGGACAAGTCTTATGAACATACTGTGTCATCTGGACAAGTCTTATGAAAATTCTGCTGTTGCAGAACACACTGTGCCAACTGGACAAGTTTTATAAACACACTGTGTCAACTGGACAAGTCTCGTGAAAATTCTGTTGTTGTAGAACACACTATATCAACTGGACAAGTCTTATGAACATACTGTGTCAACTGGACAAGTCTTATGAGCACACTCTGTCAACTGGACAAGTCTTATAAACACATTGTGTCAACTGGACAAGTCTTATGAAAATTCTGCTGTTGCAGAACACACTCTGTCAACTGGACAAGTCTTATGAACACACTGTGTCAACTGGACAAATCTTATGAACACACTGTGTCAACTGGACAAGTCTCGTGAAAATTCTGTTGTTGTAGAACACACTATATCAACTGGACAAGTCTTATGAACACACTCTGTCAACTCGACAAGTCTTATGAACACACTCTGTCAACTGGACAAGTTTTATGAATACACTGTGTCAACTGGACAAGTCTCATGAAGATTCTGCTGTTGCAGAACACACTGTGTCAACTGGACAAGTTTTATAAACACACTGTGTCAACTGGACAAGTCTTATGAACATACTGTGTCAACTGGACAAATCTTATGACCACATTGTGTCAACTGGACAAGTCTTGTGAAAATTCTGCTGTTGCAGAACACACTGTGTCATCTGGACAAGTCTTATGAAAATTCTGCTGTTGCAGAACACACTGTGCCAACTGGACAAGTTTTATAAACACACTGTGTCAACTGGACAAATCTTATGAACACATTGTGTCAACTGGACAAGTTTTATAAACACACTGTGTCAACTGGACAAGTCTTATGAACATACTGTGTCATCTGGACAAGTCTTGTGAAAATTCTCTTGTTGGAGAACACACTGTGCCAACTGGACTAGTTTTATAAACACACTGTGTCATCTGGACAAGTCTTATGAAAATTCTGCTGTTGCAGAACACACTGTGACAACTGGACAAGTTTTATAAACACACTGTGTCAACTGGACAAATCTTATGACCACATTGTGTCAACTGGACAAGTCTAATGAAAATTTTGCTGTTGCAGAACACACTGTGTCAACTGGACAAGTTTTATAAACACACTGTGTCAACTGGACAAGTCTTATGAACATACTGTGTCATCTGGACAAGTCTTGTGAAAATTCTGCTGTTGCAAAACACACTGTGTCATCTGTACAAGTTTTATAAACACACTGTGTCAACTGGACAAGTCTTATGAACATACTGTGTCATCTGGACAAGTCTTATGAAAATTCTGCTGTTGCAGAACACACTGTGCCAACTGGACAAGTTTTATAAACACACTGTGTCAACTGGACAAATCTTATGACCACATTGTGTCAACTGGACAAGTCTAATGAAAATTCTGCTGTTGCAGAACACACTGTGCCAACTGGAGACAAAATAAACCGAGACAAAACTATAATTTTCGACACAGACAATTTTTTTTGGAAAATAAAAAGAGGGAAGTTCAATAATATTTCTGCATGAACACAATAAAGCCTTCACTGAACAGATATTGGGGATTAGACGTGGCTACCAGTTGGAGTATTTCTACCAATCAGAACTAAGGATAAACAGACCAATCACCAAATGTTCTTCATAATCCACCAGGAAAACACGATAAAGACCTGCAACATCTTACGCAGGCTCGCCTGAAGATGGAAGGCTGATGTAGCTATTTTATCGCTTCTCAATAACACTAAGCATTCTACTCAAAAACATTATTATATCATTTTTTTAGTCTACTAAAACGCGAATCAATCTCAGGTTTCAACAAAGCCTATCACTTTGCCTCATTTATTCATCACTACATAGCTGTTAATCAAAGAGAGACTATCTCTCATGGAATGTGTTTTTTAAATACGATGAAGTTGTTTAACGTGTTTATAAACTAATTTATTCCATTTTTTGTACGATTTTAACTTTTTCATTGCTACGAAGCAGGCTTTCTTTGTTTGTTTGTTTTTTGAATTTCGCACAAAGCTACTCGAAAGCTATCTGTGCTAGCCGTCCCTAATTAATGTAAGACTAGAGGGAAGACAGCTAGTCATCACCACCCACCGCCAACTCTTGGGCTACTCTTTTACCAACGAATAGTGGGATTTACTGTCACATTATAACGCCCCCACGGCTGAAAGAGCGATCATGTTTGGTGCGACCGGGATTCGAACCCGCGACCCTCGGATTACGAGTCGTATGCCTTAACACGTTTGGCCATGCCGGGCACGAAGCAGGCTATCCAGCCTTGAAAAGTGCACAAATGAGTTTGAATTTCATTAAAATAGGGTTTTGCCGGTAAATTTTCATATAACTTTATTTTTTAAAGTTTATTGAATATATAAAATATATCTAATACTGAATAAGTAGTTGATGTTACCAACGAAGCAAAATGTCGAGTAACTATATATACCAATTGTTTATCTGTAGTGGAACGTGTAGCAGCAGCCTTCTCATTGTCCAGAATGAGTAACTTCCTATCTCGTGCACGCCGAGCACATTATACGATTAGTAATAGCTATTAAGGCCCTCCTAACCACCGGAATTGCTACACATTTATCTGTTAAGCAAGAAAAGACATATAACACAACTCCTTATTGCCAAAAACAGTTTTGTCGTGTCTCAGTATTCTTCTTTACGAAGCCACGAATGATTTAGGAGAACGAAATCAGATACTTTAAATTTTCATCACAAACATACGCAACTACAGTTTTAACATCTTTCGATGCTTCTAATTATCTGTGAGTTTTAGCTGATGTCTTGTTGTCCGAAACAAGAAAGTATGGGTGCTTTAACTCATAATAATCACAACAAATGTAACTGGGGTTTATATTTCATAATGTTGATTTTAAACCATCATTAAAAATTTTAATCATCAGAAACAATTATTATTGTCAAATTAAAACAATTATATCAATCAACTATTCATACTGTTAAATTACAACAATTACATAAACCAATAATTCGTATTTTAAAGCTACAACAATTATATAAACCAATAATTCGTGTTGTTAATTTACAACAATTATATAAACCAATGATTCGTATTCTTAAGTTACAACAATAATATATACCAAAGATTTCTACTGTTAAATTACAACAATTCTATAAACCAATTACTCGTGTTGTTAAGCTACAACAATTATATAAACCAATGATTCTACATTTAAGCGAAAACGATTATCTAAACGAATGATTTGTATTGTTAAGAAACAACAATTATATAAATCAAATTTTCATACTGTTAAGCTACAACAATTATATAATCCAAAGATTCATACTCTTAAGTTACAACAATTAGATAAACCCATGATTAGTATTGTAAAGTTACAACAATTATATGAACCAAAGATTCATATCCTTAAGTTACTACAATTATATAAAGGAAAAATACATATTGTTAAGTTACAACAATTATGTAAACCAAAAATTCATGCAGTTAAGCTACAACAATTATATGAACCAAAGATTCATATTCTTAAGTTACTACAATTATATAAAGGAAAAATACATACAGTTAAGCTACAACAATTATATGAACGAATGATTCGTATTGTTAAGCTACAACAATTATATAAACCAAACATTGATACTATTAAGCTACAAAACTTATATAAACCAATTAATCATATTGATAAATTAAGACAATTATGTAAATTAAAGATTCATAATATTTAACGACAATAATCATATAAACCAAAGATTCGTATTTTTGAGGTAGAGCAATTATATAAATCAATGATTTGTATTTTTGAGGTAGAGAAATTATATAAACCAATGGTTCGTAGTAATAGGCTACAATAATTATATAAACCAATGATTTGTACTCTTAGGTTAAACAATTATAAAAAAAAACAATGGTTCTTATTTTTAAGTTACAACAATCATGTAAGCCACAAATTTATACTGTTAAGTTACAACAATAATACAGATCAAAGATTCATATTGTTAAGCTACAACAGATATACAAACCAACGTTCATAATTTTAAGCTACAACAATTGTAAGACAAATATTCGTATTTGTAAGTAATAAGAATTATATAAACCAATGATTCGTATTTTTAAGCTACAACCAATGTATAAACCAAAGATTCGTATTGGTAAGTTACAACAATAATATAAACCAATTATTCGTATTGATAACTTACAACAATTATATAAATCAAAGATTCATTTAGTTAAGTTACAACAATTACATAAACCAATGATTCGTATTTTAAAAGTACAACAATTATATAAACCAATAATTCATATTGTTAAGTTACAACAATTACATAAACCACAGTTTGTTATACTTAAGTTACAACAATTATATAACCCAAAACTTATATTGTTACGTTACAACAATTATATAAACCAATGATTCGTATTGTTAACTTACAACAATAATATAAACCAATGATTCGTATTTAAAATATAACAATCAATTATATAAACGAATGATTCCAATTGTTAAGCTACAAAAATTGTGTAAACCAATTATTCGTACTTTGAAGGTTGAACAATTATATAAACCAATGATTTGTACATATAAGCTACAAAAATTGTATCATCCAATAATTCGTATTGTTATGTTACAACAATTATATGAACCAATTATTCGTATTGTTAGCTTACAACATTTATATAAACCAAAGATTCATATTGTTAAGTTACAATAAGTACATCAACAAAAGACTTATACCGTTAAGTTACAACAATTATATAAACTAAACATCCCTGTTGTAAAATTACAAGAATCCAAAAAACCAATTACTCGTGTTGTTGAGCTGCAAACGGATATAAACCAAGTATTCACTTTTAAGCTACAACAATCATCTAAACGAATGATTCGTATTGTTAAGCTACAACAAGTACATAAACCAAATTTTCATACTATTAAGTTACAACAATTATATAAAACAAAGATACATAGTATTGAGTTACAACAATTATATAAACCACAGTTTGATATACTTAAGTTACAATAATTATATAGACCACAGTTTGATGTACTTAAGTTACAACAATTATATAAACCAACATTCCTATTGTTAAGTTATGAAAATCATAGAAACCAAGCATTCTACTTTTCAGCTATTATAATTATCTAAACGAATGATTCGTATTGTTAAGCTACAACAAGTATATGAACAAGAGATTGATATTTTAAGTTACAAAAATATATAAAGGAAAGATACATATTGTTAAATTTTAACAATAATGTAAACCAAAAATTCATACAGTCAAGCTACAACAATTACATGAACGAATGATTCCGACTCTTAAGTTAAGAATTATATAAATCAGTTATTACTATTGTTAAGGTACAACAATTGCATGAACAAATGATTCGTATTTTTAAACTGCAACAATTATATAAACTAAAAATTCATATTTTTAAGCCACAACAATAATATAAACCAACGTTTATAATTTTAAACTACAACAATTGTATAAGCCAAATATTCGTATTCTTAAGTTAAAACAATTATATAAACCAAATATTCGTATTCTTAAGTTACAACAATTATATAAACCAAATATTCGTATTCTTAAGTTAAAACAATTATATAAACCAAATATTCGTATTCATAAGTTAAAACAATTATATAAACCAAATATTCGTATTCTTAAGTTAAAACAATTATATAAACCAAATATTCGTATTCTTAAGTTACAACAATTATATAAACCAAATATTCGTATTCTTAAGTTAAAACAATTATATAAACCAAATATTCGTATTCATAAGTTAAAACAATTATATAAACCAAATATTCGTATTCTTAAGTTAAAACAATTATATAAACCAAATATTCATATTTTCCAACTACTAAATTATATAAACCAAATATTCATACTATTAAACTACTACAATTATATAAACCAAAGATTCATATTATTAAACTACTACAATTATATAATCCAATGATTCGTATTGTTATGTTACAACAATTATATAAACCAATCATTCGTACTGGTACCTTACAACAATTATATAAACCAATCATTCGTACTGGTACCTTACAACAATTATATAAATCAAAGATTCATATACTTAAGTTAAAGCAATTATATAAATTAAAGATTCATACTGTCAAGTTACAACAATTACATAAACCAATGATTCGTATTTTAAAACTACAACAATTATATAAACCAATGATTCATATTGTTAAGTTGCAACAGTTATATAAAGCAAAGATTCATATTGTTAAATTACAACAATCATATAAAACAAAGATTCATATTATTAAGTTATAACAATTATATAAACCAAAAATTCATATTGTTAAGTTGCAACAATTATATAAACCAAAGATTCATACTGTTCAGTTATAACAATTATATAAACCAAAAATTCATATTGTTAAGTTGCAACAATTATATAAACCAAAAATACATATAATTAAGTTAGAACAATTATATAAATCAAAGATTCATACTGTTCAGTTATAACAATTATATAAACCAATGATTCGTACTGTTAACTTACAACAGTATTATAAATAAATGATTCGTATTTTAGGGTTACAACAGTTATAAAAACTAATTATTATTATTCTTAAGTTACAACATTTATATAAGCCAAAGATTTATACTGTTAAGTTACAACAACTATGTAAACAAATGGTTCGTATTTTAAAACTACAACAATTATATAAACCAATGATTCATATTGTTAAGTTGCAACAATTATATAAAGCAAAGATTCATATTGTTAAGTTACAACAATCATATAAAGCAAATATTCATATTATTAAGTTATAACAATTATATAAACCAAAAATTCATATTGTTAAGTTACAACAATTATATAAACCAAAAATTCATATCGTTAAGTTACAACAATTATATAAACCAATTATTGGTATTGTTAAATTACAACAATTATGTAAACCAAAAATTCATATCGTTAAGCTACAACAATTATATAAACCAATTATTGGTATTGTTAAATTACAACAATTATGTAAACCAAAAGGGCCCGGCATGGCCAAGCGCGTAAGGCGTGCGACTCGTAATCCGAGGGTCGCGGGTTTGTGCCCGCGTCGCGCCAAACATGCTCGCCCTCCCAGCCGTGGGGGCGTTATAATGTGACGGTAAATCCCACTATTCGTTGGTAAGAGAGTAGCCCAAGAGTTGGTGGTGGGTGGTGATGACTAGCTGCCTTCCCTCTAGTCTTACACTAATAAATTAGGGACGGTTCGGTGCAGTGGGCGAACAACCTACTCACTTAAATACCTGTTGAAGAATCCGCAAGATTGCGGCCCTATGTTCCTTGATGGAATCTAATGGTGAATGAATGATGAATGTAGCTACAGCAATTATATAATCATTATATAATAATGATTCGTATTGTTAAGTTACAATAATTATATAAACGAATGCTTCGTATCTTAAAGCTTCAACAATAAACCAAATTTCATAATTTTTAACTGCAACACTGCACAACAATATTTTTGAAAAGTTTTTGCTCATAGTACCTGGTGGGTATGCACAAATATAGTTCTGGTTTTGCTTCATCACGTAGGAACTCTGAGAAATAGACAGTTAACTGTTTATCGGCAATAACGTATTTAATTGCGTTTATGTTTCTAATACGCTAGTAAGTTCAACATAATTAAAAGTGTTTTGCTCCTGATTTTCGTTTGTATTAAATATCCGGTGCATCACGTTGCAGTGTCCAACAGTAGTCAGCAAGCATTGACGAATTCCAGTTGTCCTGATGTCGTTTTTCCATTTTAGTAATGTCCTGGTAAAACTGAAGATTTCGATGAAACGGTACTTGATGGTCAAATTTGGATATGATTTTCGTGATCAGCAGCCAAAAATCTATAAGGAACACCCAACAGTGTTCAAGAAGCAAAACCTTTGTTGTGCAGTGTTATATAAGCCAAAGATTCGTATTGGTAAGTTACAACAATAATATAAACCAATTATTTGTATTTTTAAGGTAGAACAATTATATAAACTAATTATTCGTATTTTTAAGGTAGAACAATTATATAAATTAATGATTCATATTAATGAACTACAACAACAATGTAAACCAATTATTCGTATTCTTAGGTTACAATAATTATATAAAGCTATATTCCTAACTTACAACAATTATGTAAACCAATTATTCGTATTCTTAGGTTACAATAATTATATAAAGCTATATTCCTAACTTACAACAATTATGTAAACCAATCATTCGTTATGTTAAGCTATAACAATTATATAAACAAATGACGAAATGCTTAAGACTTTCGAAATGTCTTCCTCTACAGTTGTGTCTCCACATCAAGCAGTTGCCGTCCATTCCACTAAGTTTCATTCATTATATAAATCAGTTATTCGTATTGTAGAGATACAACAATTACGTATATGGATGATTCGTATTTTTAAGCTACAACAATTATATAAATGAATGATTCATATTGTTAAGCTTCAACAATTGTATAAGCCAAAGATTTATATTGTTGAGCTACAACAATTATGTAAACGAATGATTCGTATTGTTAGGCTTCAACATTTATATAAACGAATTTTTAAGTTGCAACAATTATATCATTGCTTTAACTGGTTTGAGTTTTGATCAACCTCACATATAACTGCATCAGTTTTAAGTACATTTACGATGTCACTTTTCAATTCTTCATAATGTTGTGTTACAATAACTATAACACAACTGTAACTGGTTAATGACAGTTTCTAATGATTTATAACATTCACGTCGTACTTTAATCGACTGAGACAGTATCTAGTTGTAAATAACGCGTAGTTGGAGAGTGCATGAAACAATTACAGCTTGTGAATGGATAATCTAATGATGACACGTTAAATATTATATACTAGCTTATGGAAGAAACTTTTTATCGGTAAAAGCATTTGCTGGGAGTTATGAAAATATATTTACTGATGCAAAATAATTATTTTATCTATTTTCGTGTTGAAGTAGATAAAAACCGCTCTTTTCACTGGATCTATGAAGCATAGAGTGAAATAATCCATCACCTCAAGCATAAATATTATCCGTGGTAACACAAATAACAAGTTTAACGATCGTTTCTTCGTTTTAAGAAAGCACAATGAGCTGCTTCAATTGTTTTAATACAAACTTCTCCGTTAGTCCAATGCAGTGAAATAATTATGAGAGATAACATGTTTTTTTATTGAATTCGGAGGCGGAGAGGAAGGAAACAGAGAAATGAGGAAGAGAAACAGGTTGAAGAAGAATTATAACAGGGGGGGTCTAGTTGAGGGTGAAGAGATAAACAGAAGATTAAGAGAAGGAGAGAGGATGGCAGAAGCGACAGAAGTATGAATATGAAAGAAGGAAGAATTACTGGAGGGAAGAAAGAGTAAAGACTAGAGGTATGAGGGAAGTGGGTGGAGTTCCCGCCTAAGGACTAGAAACTTCAGTCCACACTATATAATTACACTTTTTAATATGAAGAAAACTGAAGTATGGTAGAAAAAACACAAAGTTGTCTGTCTTTTCTTTACGTGAAACACTGATGTTCTGAGGACAAAATTCCTACTGCAAGCACACTCACAAACTTGCAAAATACAACATAAGTTAAAGTAAAATAACAACCAAAACACATCTTAGCTTATGATAAATAATTTAAACAAAACAATAATATCCATAATGTCTTTATTTCAAATTTTGTTGTATTTGGTAGAAAGACTTAACAAATTACTTTCTTAGCTTTAATAAAATTATCAATTTTACACTGTCATCCATAAGACATGTGCTGGGCAACGGTCAGTTGCAAACTCTTTTTATTAACGCAAATATGACCTAAGAAGGTCGAAACTTTGTTCTCTGCTTTATTTTGGTAAATGAGTTAATACCCATACCAGCCGTCCTGAGGTGCATGTCAAATAAATCGTTTTAATCGAGAGATTTTCCAGTTTCATATTCAATAGACGAAACAGCCAGTCCGGTTAAGCGCTGCTCATTCATTACGAGAGTGAAGTCAATATTTTAATTACTATATAATACTAAATAGCGAGTCATTACTAAAGACTAAAGAGTGAAGTCAATAACTTATTACCATATAATACTGCATACAGCAAGTCATTACTAATGACTAAAGAGTGAAGTAAGTAACTTATTACCATATCATACTACACAAAACAAGTCATTACTAAAGACTAAAGAGTGAAGTCAGTAACTTATTACCATATAATACTACACACAACAAGTCATTACTAAAGACTAAAGAGTGAATTCAATAACTTATTACCATATAATACTACACACAACAAGTCATTACTAAAGACTAAAGAGTGAAGTCAATATTTTAATTACTATATAATACTAAATAACGAGTCATTACTAAAGACTAAAGAGTGAAGTCAATATTTTAATTACTATATGATACTAAATAGCGAGTCATTACTAAAGCCTAAAGAGTGACGTCAATATTTTTATTACTATATAATACTAAATAGCGAGTCATTACTAAAAACTAAAGAGTGAAGTCAATATTTTAATTACTATATAATACTAAATAGCGAGTCATTACTAAAAACTAAACAGTGAGGTCAGTAACTTATTACCATACAATACTGCATACAGCAAGTCATTTCTAAAGACTAAAGAGTGAAGTCAGTAACTTATTACCATATCATACTACACAGAACAAGTCATTACTAAAGACTAAAGAGTGAAGTCAGTAACTTACTACCATATCATACTACACACAACAAGTCATTACTAAAGACTAAAAAGTGAAGTCAATAACTTATTACCATATCATACTACACAGAGCAAGTAATTACTAAAGACTAAATAGTGAAGTCAGTAACTTATTACCATATAATACTACATACATCAAGTCATTACTAAAGACTAAAGAGTGAAGTCAGTAACTTATTACCATATCATACTACACACAACAAGTCATTACTAAAGACTAAAGAGTAAAGTCAATAACTTATTACCATATCATACTACACACAACAAGTCATTACTAAAGACTAAAGAGTGAAGTCAATAACTTATTACCATATCATACTACACAGAGCAAGTCATTACTAAAGACTACAGAGTGAAGTCAGTAACTTATTACCATATAATACTACACACAGCAAGTCATTACTAAAGACTAAAGAGTGAAGTCAATAACTTATTACCATATCATACTACACAGAGCAAGTCATTACTAAAGACTAAAGAGTGAAGTCAATAACTTATTACCATATCATACTACACACAACAAGTCATTACTAAAGACTAAAGAGTGAAGTCAATAACTTATTACCATATCATACTACACAGAGCAAGTCATTACTAAAGACTACAGAGTGAAGTCAGTAACTTATTACCATATAATACTACACACAACAAGTCATTACTAAAGACTAAAGAGTGAAGTCAGTAACTTATTACCATATAATACTACACACAACAAGTCATTACTAAAGACTAAAGAGTGAATTTAATAACTTATTACCATATAATACAACACACAGCAAGTCGTTACTAAAGACTAAAGAGTGAAGTCAATAACTTATTACCATATAATACTACACACAACAAGTCATTACCAAAGACTAAAGAGTGAAGTCAGTAACTTATTACCATATAATACTACATACAGCAAATCATTACTAAAGACTAAAGAGTGAAGTCAATATTTTAATTACTATATAATACTAAATAACGAGTCATTACTAAAGACTAAAGAGTGAAGTCAATATTTTAATTACTATATAATACTAAATAGCGAGTCATTACTAAAAACTAAAGAGTGAGGTCAGTAACTTATTACCATACAATACTACATACAACAAGTCATTACTAAAGACTAAAAAGTGAAGTCAATAACTTATTACCATATCATACTACACAGAGCAAGTCATTACTAAAGACTAAAGAGTGAAGTCAGTAACTTATTACCATATCATACTACACACAACAAGTCATTACTAAAGACTAAAGAGTAAAGTCAATAACTTATTACCATATCATACTACACACAACAAGTCATTACTAAAGACTAAAGAGTGAAGTCAATAACTTATTACCATATCATACTACACAGAGCAAGTCATTACTAAAGACTACAGAGTAAAGTCAGTAACTTATTACCATATAATACTACACACAACAAGTCATTACTAAAGACTAAAGAGTGAAGTCAGTAACTTATTACCATATAATACTACACACAACAAGTCATTACTAAAGACTAAAGAGTGAATTTAATAACTTATTACCATATAATACAACACACAGCAAGTCGTTACTAAAGACTAAAGAGTGAAGTCAATAACTTATTACCATATAATACTACACACAACAAGTCATTACTAAAGACTAAAGAGTGAAGTCAGTAACTTATTACCATATAAAACTACATACAGCAAATCATTACTAAAGACTAAAGAGTGAAGTCAATATTTTAATTACTATATAATACTAAATAACGAGTCATTACTAAAGACTAAAGAGTGAAGTCAATATTTTAATTACTATATGATACTAAATAGCGAATCATTACTAAAGACTAAAGACTGAAGTCAATATTTTAATTACTATATGATACTAAATAGCGAGTCATTACTAAAGCCTAAAGAGAGACGTCAATATTTTTATTACTATATAATACTAAATAGCGAGTCATTACTAAAGACTAAAGAGTGAAGTCAATATTTTAATTACTATATAATACTAAATAGCGAGTCATTACTAAAAACTAAAGAGTGAGGTCAGTAACTTATTACCATACAATACTACATACAACAAGTCATTACTAAAGACTAAAGAGTGAAGTCAGTAACTTATTACCATATAATACTACATACAGAAAGTCATTACTAAAGACTAAAGAGTGAAGTCAGTAACTTATTACCATATAATACTACACACAACAAGTCATTACTAAAGACTAAAGAGTGAAGTCAATAACTTATTACCATATCATACTACACAGAGCAAGTCATTACTAAAGACTACAGAGTGAAGTCAGTAACTTATTACCATATAATACAACACACAGCAAGTCGTTACTAAAGACTAAAGAGTGAAGTCAATAACTTATTACCATATAATACTACACACAACAAGTCATTACTAAAGACTAAATAGTAAGTCAGTAACTTATTACCATATAATACTACATACAGCAAGTCATTACTAAAGACTAAAGAGTAAAGTCAATAACTTATTACCATATCATACTACACACAACAAGTCATTACTAAAGACTAAAGAGTGAAGTCAATAACTTATTACCATATCATACTACACAGAGCAAGTCATTACTAAAGACTACAGAGTAAAGTCAGTAACTTATTACCATATAATACTACACACAACAAGTCATTACTAAAGACTAAAGAGTGAAGTCAATAACTTATTACCATATCATACTACACACAACAAGTCATTACTAAAGACTAAAGAGTGAAGTCAATAACTTATTACCATATCATACTACACAGAGCAAGTCATTACTAAAGACTACAGAGTGAAGTCAGTAACTTATTACCATATAATACTACACACAACAAGTCATTACTAAAGACTAAAGAGTGAAGTCAGTAACTTATTACCATATAAAACTACATACAGCAAATCATTACTAAAGACTAAAGAGTGAAGTCAATATTTTAATTACTATATAATACTAAATAACGAGTCATTACTAAAGACTAAAGAGTGAAGTCAATATTTTAATTACTATATGATACTAAATAGCGAATCATTACTAAAGACTAAAGACTGAAGTCAATATTTTAATTACTATATGATACTAAATAGCGAGTCATTACTAAAGCCTAAAGAGAGACGTCAATATTTTTTATTACTATATAATACTAAATAGCGAGTCATTACTAAAGACTAAAGAGTGAAGTCAATATTTTAATTACTATATAATACTAAATAGCGAGTCATTACTAAAAACTAAAGAGTGAGGTCAGTAACTTATTACCATACAATACTACATACAACAAGTCATTACTAAAGACTAAAGAGTGAAGTCAGTAACTTATTACCATATAATACTACATACAGAAAGTCATTACTAAAGACTAAAGAGTGAAGTCAATAACTTATTACCATATAATACTACACACAACAAGTCATTACTAAAGACTAAATAGTGAAGTCAGTAACTTATTACCATATAATACTACATACAGCAAGTCATTACTAAAGACTAAAGAGTGAAGTCAGTAACTTATTACCATATCATACTACACACAACACGTCATTACTAAAGACTAAAGAGTGAATTCAATAACTTATTACCATATCATACTACACAGAACAAGTCATTACTAAAGACTAAAGAGTGAAGTCAGTAACTAATTACCATATCACACTACACACAACAAGTCATTACTAAAGACTAAAGAGTGAAGTCAATAACATATTACCATATCATACTACACACAACAAGTCATTACTAAAGACTAAAGAGTGAAGTCAGTAACTTATTACTATATCATACTACACAGAACAAGTCATTACTAAAGACTAAAGAGTGAAGTCAGTAACTAATTACCATATCACACTACACAGAACAAGTCATTACTAAAGACTAAAGAGTGAAGTCAGTAACTAATTACCATATCACACTACACACAACAAGTCATTACTAAAGACTAAAGAGTGAAGTCAGTAACTTATTACCATATCATACTACACAGAACAAGTCATTACTAAAGACTAAAGAGTGAAGTCAATAATTTATTACCATATAATACTACACACAGCAAGTTATTACTAAAGACTAAAGAGTGAAGTCAATAACTTATTACCATATCATACTACACACAACAAGTCATTACTAAAGACTAAAGAGTGAAGTCAATAACTTATTACCATATCACACTACACACAACAAGTCATTACTAAAGACTAAAGAGTGAAGTCAATAACTTATTACCATATCATACTACACACAAAAAGTCATTACTAAAGACTAAAGAGTGAAGTCAGTAACTTATTACCATATAATACTACACAGAACAAGTCATTACTAAAGACTAAAGAGTGAAGTCAATAACTTATTACCATATCATACTACACAGAACAAGTCATTACTAAAGACTAAAGAGTGAAATCAATAACATATTACCATATCATACTACAAACAACAAGTCATTACTAAAGACTAAAGAGTGAAGTCAATAACTTATTACCATATAATACTACACACAGCAAGTCATTACTAAAGACTAAAGAGTGAAGTCAATAACTTATTACCATATCATACTACACAGAGCAAATTGCCGTACTTAACACGGATGATAATTTCAAATGGTAAGGTTTTATTTGCCTCCAGTCTAGTAATTTACCAAATAAAAAACTAAGAGCTCAGTCTATGCACAACTTCCGGCTATGCTTTGGGCAACTACCCCTGGAGCACTACACTAACTAAGGCTCTGACCTTTTTTATGCACATAATGGGCTTAGCAACTAAGCCAGAGATGCCTATAGTTTAGCTATGGCCATTCTTAATTTTGAACAGCGTACAAGAGTGAAGGCAATTAGTAGGCAGCACCCGCCGCCTGAAGTGATTATTCTTAACCGAATAAAAAAACTGAATATTTACGTTGATATCTCAGACACAACTGAATGTTCATAATCTTCAGATCTCTTGTCCAATCCGACACCTTTGGTCCCCATAATTGAAATTGATAAAAACAAGGCGGTTACCCGATCAAACAGGCTGCTTCAGTTCACCTCCACATCATTATTAATAATGTTCTTTACCTTTAAAATACACAAACATCGATTAAAATTACAAAAACGTGGTCACTACAACACTATACTATGCATTTATTGTGTTACTCAAGCTGTTTACTGCGAAATTATAAAATAGAGTAAAACTCGATACATGTGGTAAATAATAGAAACCAACCAAGAGGTAAAAAATATTTGAAATTCAACTCTACACCAGGGAAGGTTTGATTTCAGAACAGACAATTTGTGATCACTTTCCTTTATAATCCTGGAAAACAAAACTGACTTACAAGTTCAAATACTGCGTGAAAACATTGCTTTCAAACTTGACGAATCAGAACTTCATTAACTGACTGTTTCACGCAAAACTCATTAACTGACTTGGAATATTTTACAAATGCATAAAACCTTTCTCAATCCTGAATGTTTCACCCAAAATTTATTAATTGACTTGAGATATTTCAGATATAGGTAAAACGTTTCTCAACTCGTTAACTACTTCACCAAAAATGTATTAATGGACTTGGAATATTCCAGAAATACATAAAATCTCAAAGTTCTATTCCTGTGGTGTTAGCTTGTAATTTAAGCATTATGCAGAATAATTGTATTCTGTAATAAGTGTTTTAATAAGTGAAATACATATTTTATTTACAAGTAAACAGTAAACGTTTCACTGCTAGCTGCTAAAACCACTATCACTCTACACATTACACAAGAGTTAAAATATTTTTACGGGTTTTGAGTCCGGTTAACTTCACTATACCTCCCAGTGGCACAGCGATATGTCTGTGAGCTTACAACACTAAAACTAGGTTTCGATACAATAGGGAGTAACTTAACTTCAGGTTACTATATGATGAAGTAAAACGAGGTGAAAACTCTACAGATTTATTTAATGTAGTTCACATTAGAAAATGTAGTCAATCAAATAATGCGCTGGTTCTTTACGTCACACATTTTACTTTCAACTTTAACTCTGGTGAAAAATAAAATAAATATTTAGTATATATATGAATATATATATATATATGAATATTTTATTTGGATTTGCTTCGGTGAACAATACCATTTTAAATTTTCTTGTGCGTTAACGTTTCAAGTTTCACTCTTAATGTTACAGTTTAGTTTTATAGAGACACACATATATATATATACAGACACAAGTACACATACATATATATATATACACACGAGTACACACACATACATACATATATAAACATATATACAGACACAAGTACACATACATATATATATTCCCATATCTTATTAATAATGATATGCTAACAGTGCTTCATATAACTATTTATCTGTTAAACAGTGTTTGTTTCATCTTCCACAATGTGCATAATCTGTAGAAACAACGTTATTATCTGTTAAATTTTTTATTCTACCTCATATAACGTAAATGTTCTTCGGAAACAATGTAAGCTACGGGTTATTACAGTTGACACGTTTTGTAGAATCGCCTGACTTATCTGTAGGGCTTGTTCATAATCGTCTGCTATAACACAAACTTTCTGAAGAGAAATCGCAAGTTGTGTTTTAATTTGTACATTCTCTTCTTATAATGTACTATTAGTATAAAAAATAACTTATAGAATAACTGCGAACCACTTACAACATGAAGGTTATTTAAACTATAAGGTATAGAATAACTCTGAACCACCTGCTACATAAAGGTTATATAAACTATAAGGTATAGAATAACTCTGAACCACTTACTACATGAAGGTTATTTTATCTATAAGGTACAGAATAACACTGAACCACTTACTACATGAAGGTTATTTTATCTATAAGGTACAGAATAACTGTGAGCCTCTTATTACGTGAAGGTTATTTTATCTATAAGGTACAGAATAACTGTGAACATCTTATTACGTGAAGGTTATTTTATCTATAAGGTACAGAATAACTGTGAACCTCTTGTTACGTGAAGGTTATTTTATCTATAAGGTACAGAATAACTGCGAACATCTTACTACGTGAAGGTTATTTTGTTATACATGAAGCAATATTTTAGTTTGGCTAGCACCAAATATATTTTAATTTTAATATCACAATAACTTTATTCTAGCTGGATTCACCCTCTCTATTTTACTTTAATGAGCACGGAAACCATATTTGAACTTGATCTGACATCTTATAAATGACAACAGGAAGAAAAAGAAACAATAATGTTCTCTGTTTTAAAAGAACGTATCGAACTACAACTAAACACGTTTCTATCCCGATATGCCTTTATAAAGAATCTTTATAGTGTAGTAATTTTTCTCATTGAATGTTTGTTAGAGAGTTTCACTATATCTGAGGTTCCAGTGTTAATCTACATGTTCCTTCACAGCATTTAAAGATTTGAAAATGTGTAGATTCACCTTTCTTCATCACTGATTGGAGAACTTTCTCTTCTGACTTCTCGGAACTCGACTGGGCCGTCATGTCTGGTGCTTGTGCAGCGTGGCCAAGGATGTCGCGTATTAAGAACGAAGTTGTAGGAACGCAAGGATCGTGGTGAGAACCGGCCACTTTCGGCGAATCGTTTTCCAATGAACGAGGAGAGAAGTGGCCGACGGTCTCCCTAGTTGCAAGGTTATCGGGCTTCTCGATGAGCGTTGGACTACTGCTCGTTGATTCGAAGCCCTGAGAAAACATTGCCACGAGTAGTAAAAGGCTTCCTAGACTACACCATCTAAACCATTACTAAATCGATTGTTACTAAACTGCATAATAAAGACAGAAGTCCTCTATAAAAACTTTAAGTACATTTTTCTGCGTAAAATATAAATATTACCGAATATTTCAAAAACTGTCGTAATATACCTTAAGCCTAATATTAAAGCATCACAAAAATTTCACTTTGGTTTAAAGTCTTAGTTCTTGCTTATTACCGGAAGACTAATATCGAATGCTTTAAGTCTGGTGGGACTACTCTAGCGTGTCGCCGGGCTAAGTGAAAAGTAAACAGAGCATTTAGCACAGATTGGATAACTTAACAGCCATTCCTGACATGGTGACTTAAGGTATGGCTTTGTGGCTTTGGTTGCGGGTCGAGCAGGGCCTGGGGGTGTGGCTCGGTTTCAGCTTATACCAATAAGATCATTGGTTATATCACCGTGGTCTGGAAAGGGTGTCTCGTGATTGGCTCTACGGTCGATAACTGTAAGAAGAATGTGCTGTGCAATGGAGGCGGCATACAGGGATTTTCATATACATTGTATAAAACGTTATGTGAGGTGTTGCAACAGGTGTTAGTACTATTACCGTTGGCTTTATTTAAGGTACGTAATGTGACAAGTTTCTTATACACTGTGTAACATTAAATTAATCACCTGACGTCACAGAAGCTCTCTTTTGGTCGTTACAACTTTTATTTTATGTTATTGTTTGTTTAAAGTGAAGAAAAATAAAATAAAAGATTGCATTTAGGGTATTAACAGAGAAAATCTTACTAAACCAGTTTTGATTACGTTTTAATCTTCTCTAGCAATTGGAAAAAGATAATTCAATCATCGATTATCAGGAAGTTATATCGATTTTAGAAAATTCCATTTCTCAATAAAAACCATGTAAACAGTCAAATCGAAAGAATTTTATATAAACTTTGTACGATGAATGAAGTTCATTTGATTTTATGATTGCGCTCAATAAGCATTAGGACACTTCCTTATCATTTTGAATTTTTAGAGAACTCGTGTTTAGACTTTTGATAGAAGTTACACTACTTCGTAATGAAAAACCGGAATCGTAAAAACGACACCCACTAAAGTTAAAAGTTATATCTTTCGGTTTATGTGAGACCTATAACAGAAGCTAATTTTTTAAATCATTATTGGTTCATTACCTGAAATTTACCAAAGTATGTTAAAGCTCTTGGACCGTTTTTCACAAATGTTAACATTTTTTTAAATTCAAATCGATATTTCTTTAATTTCAAAAAGTAGACTCAACAAATATTCCTCTCTTGATATATTCAACAAATATTCCTCTCTTGATATATTCAACAAATATGTTAATAAAGTGAAGAAACCTGACCTCAGGACTTCAAAAATACGCGTTTTTAACATTCTTATATTAAATAATACAAAACCAAGAAGTTTTGGAAGTACTATGAAAGTTTCTATCAAATGTACGAGCTCGTGCTGTTCCAAATAAGTCTAGTCCTAAGCAAGAAAGAGAATACATGCTTCTGTTTGTCGATTTGTTTCCTTATTTTATGAAAATATTCTCGATAAAAAAACCCCTTCCTTTGTATACTTGTCATCAGAACTACAAATCCTAAAAAGTAAGCATAATGTATTTCAAATAAATAGTGAAGTCGGTAGTGTATAGATTTCTGTAAAAAAACAACGTTTTTCTCATAATAGGTGGCATAGAATAGACGTTTGTAGAAAGTAGATATTACATACAGAGTAGTTGGTAGAGTATAGACAATACAGTGAGTAATAAGTAGTGAGGTGTAATTATGTCATACAATTATGGATATTTAGGGATGAAACAACATCAAAAGTGATATATAGTGGAGCGAGAACTATCCATAATTGTATGAATAACGTATTTAAATGAAGCTGTACTTGGATGGCATAAGTGTAGTTTCAGCATAGCATTAAATTTTAGTTAAGGATAATAGATATGGAAAAAATACTGAATACTTTTGATCTTAATATCATCTTTCTTTTATTAGCAACAATGAAGTTTTGTTTTTTTTCTTTCCTGGGTGACTAGATAAATGACTAGACAGTCATTTATGTAAATAATGAATTTTCAAGTTGAGTACCAGCTATAAGTTTTGGTCTCGAACAAGCTCGTCCATGAAGGTTACTGAGCTTAGTGCAGTTTGATCACAAGTTAGTCGAAACAGAATTTCTGGAAACAGATATCAGAAGCAGAGCCAGAACATGAAGTTTATTATACTGAGATATTTACTTATGAGGCTTAACTTCCAAAAAAGATACGTATTTCAAAATGATAAACAGTTGTTTTTTTTGGGGGGGTGAACAATTTTTAGGAAAGGTGTATCGTAACAGAGGAGTTCTTTTCAAATGAATGTACCCCCTCAAAATTTGGTTTCGATACCCGTAGTGGGCACAGTACAGATAGCCAGTTTTTCTTAACTAATAAACAAAATAATTCGGACGGTAGCTGTATTTTTACATAAATTCAGTTTGACCACTATTCCATTACTTTAAGCTGTTTTGCTGCTCTGACTTTATACCAAGAACATATTTTAAACAGATAAAGTGTTTTATCAAAACAAATCACTGAAATTCTCTCAAGATGAGTCCTCTGGTGCCCAGTTCATAAAAGTATCAAAGTTCAAGTATACCATTATAACGTTTAGAAGTTAAGTATCATTAGCTTATCGTACGGGAGCTAATGAAACGTTATAGACTTGTATAGATCGTCACGCTTACTTTGTTTTCTTAAGTTCAATTACATATGAAAACTTGCTGTAGAATGAATTGCACGTATCTAAATAATGTTTACAACCTTATATTTTAGACATCCAAATAAAATGTACGAAGTCTTTGATATGTTTATAAAAATAGAAGGATTTATACAAGAATTAATAAAAGTAACCAGTTTTACAGTGTTACAAAAACATTAAAACTGTTAGTAACTTATTTCACTTTGTTACAAACAAATGTCGTTTTCATTACATCTTTAGAGTAATGAATAGAAAGGTATAACAACTTTCACTCTTTTGAAGAATAAAAACGGAATGATATATGAAAAGTTTAGTAGCAGAAGGCTAATGTTTGTGTTACAAACATTAGAAACAAAAATATACTACAAACACTATCCAGAAACACGTTAGAAAGTAAAGACTCACACAGGCAGTGTTACGTAAAGATACATACGGTAGAAAATGAAACAAAACAACAGAGGTGTTAGAAAGAAAACTTACTACTTTCATATTATTTATATAACTGAATGAATACAAATAGCAGCATTTATACACTTCGCAGTTAAGACAGTCAAAGGACGTATAAATGGAAGGTACAGGCAGATATCAAAACGGATCCCAGATTTTGATAAACACGGACAAAATTACTCTGGAAGTTCAATATAGACTAAAAGATTATATATCTCAAAATAATAAAAACATCTAGTTCCATATTTCCTTTATATCAGTTGGTGTGGCGAATGATTATTGTTTTCACGTATTCAACGTAATAACTGTGGGTTCTTGGGTGTTTGTTTCTCTTGAATGTCTACGCAAAGCTACCCGCCTGCGCTAGACGTTTCTAATTTAGCAGCGTAAGACTAGAGAAAGGCAGCTAGTCATCACCACCCACCGTCAACTCTTGGGATACAATTTTAAGAATGAATAGTGGGATTGACCCTATGGCTAAATGGACGAGTATGTTTGGTGTGACAGATTCGAACCCACAACCCTCAGCGTGCGAGTCGAGCGCCATAACCACATGATTATTGTTTACGGTTAAATTTAATTCAATTATGAGTAATGATTCATCTTTCTTATGTTGCTCTCTGGTTCTTTTCGGATTATTTCAACATTGTTTTCAGTAATAAAATGTTTGGTTTCTTTGAGAAGTTCTTTAAGATGCTGTTTGGTTTATTTGAGATGTCCTTTAAAATGTTCCTAATAATTACTGTTTTCAGTAATAATGTGTTGGGTTTCTTTGAGATATTCCTTAATCTGGTGTTCATTTCTCTCCTAGCTTTTCTGGTTGTCCCAGTTGGTTTAACAGTAAGATTTGGTGGTTAGAACACTAGTGAAAAAAATCTCATAATTTTGTTCGGATCATTCAAGTCTGATTAAAGAAAAATATGTGTGTCATAAACGACTTGACAGATAAAGATATTCACATATGTGTCGTAAACAACTTGACAGATAAAGATATTCACATATGTGTCATAAACGACTTAACAGATAAAGATACTCACATGTATGTCATAAACGACTTGACAGATAAAGATATTCACATGTGTGTCGTAAACGACTTGACAGATAAAGGTATTCACATGTGTGTTGTAAACGACTTGACAGATAAAGATATTCACATGTGTGTCATAAACGACTTGACAGATAAAGATATTCACATATGTGTCATAAACGTCTTGACAGATAAAGGTATTCACATGTGTGTTGTAAACGACTTGACAGATAAAGATATTCACATATGTGTCATAAACGACTTGACAGATAAAGATATTCACATGTGTGTCATAAACGACTTGGCAGATAAAGATATTCACATGTGTGTCATAAACGACTTGACAGATAAAGATATTCACATATGTGTCGTAAACAACTTGACAGATAAAGATATTCACATATGTGTCATAAACGACTTAACAGATAAAGATACTCACATGTATGTCATAAACGACTTGACAGATAAAGATATTCACATGTGTGTCGTAAACGACTTGACAGATAAAGGTATTCACATGTGTGTTGTAAACGACTTGACAGATAAAGATATTCACATGTGTGTCGTAAACGACTTGACAGATAAAGATATTCACATGTGTGTCATAAACGTCTTGACAGATAAAGATATTCACATATGTGTCGTAAACGACTTGACAGATAAAGATATTCACATATGTGTCGTAAACGACTTGACAGATAAAGATATTCACATATGTGTCATAAACGACTTGGTAGATAAAGATATTCACATGTGTGTCATAAACGACTTGACAGATAAAGATATTCACATATGTGTCATAAACGACTTGACAGATAAAGATATTCACATGTGTGTCATAAACGACTTGGCAGATAAAGATATTCACATGTGTGTCATAAACGACTTGACAGATAAAGATATTCACATGTGTGTCATAAACGACTTGACAGATAAAGATATTCACATGTGTGTCATAAACGACTTGACAGATAAAGATATTCACATATGTGTCATAAACGACTTGACAGATAAAGATATTCACATATGTGTCATAAACGACTTGACAGATAAAGATATTCACATATGTGTCATAAACGACTTGACAGATAAAGATATAAACATATGTGTCATATTCCAAACACCACATTTTATTGAACAAACAAAATTAATATTTTAAAACTTACTACAACTACAGGGATATCTTGTATGAACAGATTAAAATTATTATTATAACTGCTTATCGACCGAACTCATATTTTAGCTCACCCAGAAAATCCTATTTATGGTGAAATCGTAATTAGTATATAAAATTAACTATAACACATGCCTTGAAATCTGTCACATGAAAACGGATTAAAGCACATAAATTCTGTCGGATTGACATCTCAGACTTAGCATAGCAAATTTTTACAAAATCACACCCTAGTTTAGAAAAATGACGAAGAACCATATTTCAATGCGTTTTTCAGAGTCATGTTGTACTGTAACAACACAAATGACACGAAGTTAGGTACGCACCAGTAGGATTGGAGCGCCAGAACATCACGTGAGCGCTCTAATCACTTAGTAACTACTGAGGCAGAATGTATGACAGACTTTCAAATAATCGGTCAATGAAATTGTTTTGACCTTCGTGTCTTGAACGCAATTGAGTTGTGGCATTAATTAAACAGTAAATAAGAAGTTTATTTAAGGGTAAAATTAACTGTGAAATATTGGTAGGTCATCTTACCGATTACACTTTCATGATTCTTCACTATGCATCCAAATGTCAATTCTTTCTTTGTTTATAGTAACCTGGTGAACTTAGAATTAAATACATTTTTTATTAATTCTCAGACTACATTAAATGTTTTAAAATGCAATATTTTAACAGTGAGCGTAAAAAGTTCATAACCTAAACAAATTTTGAATAATATCTCTCAAACTAGTATGTTAATAAAATCTAAAGAGTTTACACATTGTGTTCACGTTTAACACGTGGTTATCACTAAACAAAACAATATTCCTGAAACAAGATAGTTGAAAATAACCATAAGAGAAAACGAAATTGGATAATTAATAACAAAAATGCTTACATAATCATATGCTCAGTGAATATGACACAGCAATATATTACAGTTTGTTTAAGATTATTAAACGACGAGGTATAAAAAGGTTCATTTACAAGAGACACTCAGCTGATTAATAGATTGAGGTCATAACACAATGGAAGAGTTTAACAATTAATATCTCCTTTGATGATAATGATGGATTAACGGAAACAGAGTTTGTAAAAATCTGTTGAAGTGTTGGTTAATAATGATGGATTAAGCACAAGTAGCAACTCCTAATAAACCTCTGCCTTCTGCCATATTTGATGGCAACGACTAAAATGAAAACCTATAGTAATGTTTTGAATTTTTGAATTTCGCGCAAAACTACTCGAGGGCAATCTGCGCTAGCCGTCCCTAATTTAGTAGTGTAAGACAAGAGGGAAGGCAGCTAGTCATCACCACCCACCGCCAATTCTTGGGGTACTCTTTTACCAGGGAATAGTGGGATTGATCGTCACATTATAACGCCCCCACGGCTGGAAAGGTATTTTGGTGCGGCGGGGATTCGAACCCGCGACCCTCAGATTACGAGTCGCACGCCTTAACCCATATGGCCATGCCAGGCCAGTTTTGATAATAATAATAGAGAAGTTACTGACTTCCTTAATTCTTTCAGCGCAGAGCGATACATAAGACCTCAAGTTTTAGTGACCATCTTAACTTAATAATAAATACTCAGTAAGTTTTTGTATATGAATAACAAAAAACGAATTGTAATATCGAAAAGTATGGTAAAGAATTTTCAAACTTTGCGAGATGTCTTCAAGTTTGTAAGTTAGTTGTATTAAACCATATTTTTACTCCGTATTTTACGCGTTTTATGTGGTATCAGTGTTTATCTTCTATGAAACATCAGGGTTAGTTTATCTGTTGCATTATGAAACGTTTCTAATTTTATTTCGCATCATGTCATAACAGATGCGTAGCCTAACAAGTGTTTGGAAGTTTATTGTGTCTGGGTTACAAAGAGGTAAAAATAGCTTTGTGGCCTGTCAAACATGGCATGAGAAAAGTGTGATATATTTCGAAACACCTGGATCATTGGACTGGCACTTCCTTACGTACACTTGTCAGTCCAAGAGATAACAAACCGTCAGTGAACCTGACAAATGTGTTGCACTCACTTTACTGACTTTCCTCCAAAACAAAGTATTGCTCCCACAGACTACCTGAATATTTCCACAATACAAATCAACACACTTGCTAAATCGGGCCTTCACGTTTGAGACGCCAGATGATAACTTCACGTTAATGAAAGCTGATCGATAAGTGTTGAAACAATACTTTTGTACTGAATAGCAGCCTTAATGAACAAGCGTTACTATAAAACCACATTCAGCAAATGAACGAAGAGAACAGCACAGCAGGTCAAATTAATTCTTGTAAAGGAGGTATTTCATTTACTTGTACAAATTAACAGTACAAACTTTCACTTGTACTCATGTGCACCTCGTTATAAATTAACATGGCACCAGCTTTACTTAGTGTAAATATTTTACAACGTTGATTTTCATATGTTAATGACTTCAATAGCGTTTAATAACGCATGAAATATTTAATATCTATATATATTTCGTTCATAGCAAGTTTGCATTCGTGACCATTCGACAGTAAAATGTCGTGTACAAATAATGATATAAAAGATATTATTTCACGAATGTTGTTAAAGGTGTAGAACTACAACACGGAGCAGAAAACTATAACAATAGGAGTTTTCACACTAACGAAATCTGAAAGCAATGTTCTTACAGGAAAGTGAAAATTATGGATACGAAAGAGAACCATCTGATCCAAAACACTGCGCTGAAGCTGAGAATAGCTCCTGATTCCGTTAAAAATGTCAAACATATATTTTAATGTGATATGCGCTCATAAGCTTTGAATTACACTTCGCAATCAATCATTTATTTCATTGAAAAGATGGTCAAAGACATTGATATACAATAATCAGCTTCATTGGAGTTCCAGTGGACTTTCTGTCTTTGACATTGTAGACTTTGGTCTTGGAGGCCGACATCCACAGTGAAAAACCTATGAAAATTTTGTCAAATATGTGGTTTAAATTGATTCGCTATCTCCCAGAGAAGTTTGTTATGGTGGACATCGTGAAGCTCGACAGTCATGCATGGACATTATCATTACAACGAACGCCATCTACTGGGGAGAAAGAAGCTTCAATTGTGACACGGAACCCGTTTTTATAAAAAGTGCAATTAACATTAGTGTCAATATAAACTTACATTAACAAGTTAAAGTCTGAATTAACCGTTTTCTAAATAGAACATCAATTCTGTAATGTCCTTTAACCAGACAATAGTAATCCTGCCGTAACCTTAGTAATCCTATCGTGACCCCGATAATCCCGTCATAAAAAACAGTAAGTTTGATGATGATTTTGTTCCAACATTAAACTTTTTGGTTATTTCATTAACTCAAATGGCCCGGCATGGCCAAGCGTGTTAAGGCGCGTTCGACCCGTAATCCGAGGGTCGCGGGTTCAAATCCTGGTCGCACCAAACATGCTCGCCCTTTCAGCCGTGGGGTCATTATAATGTGACGGTCAATCCCACTATTCGTTGGTAAAAGAGTAGACCAAATGTTGGCTGTGATGACTAGCTGCCTTCCCTCTAGTTTTACACTGCTAAATTAGAGACGGCTAGCGCAGATAGCCCTCGTGTAGCTTTGCGCGAAATTCAAAACAAACAAACAAATCATTAACTCAAAGATTCGAAAATTATGTTTCGATACTCGTGGTTGGCAGTATACACGTAGACCATTTTGTAGCTTTGTGCTAAATATTAAATAAACCAGTCCTATTTCTCTCTTTGTCAATCTACAACGTAGAGTCAGTCACTTGTAGTCTTTCCACTAAGCTAACGTATTAAATCAAAAATGGTATTTAGATTATTAAGGTTTTGACAGCTTAGTCTATTTCCACACGCTCTATGAATTCACTTTCTTCTATTTAGACGTAAGTTGGTTTCGACGTTGATAATAATATGTAAGACCAATATAAATGTTTGTTGTAAGTTATACGTTTTAATAATAAAATTTTATTATTGTATTCAAGCTGGTAAAGAGCCTTAAGGCTATGAAGATTCCAAATGTACTATTTTTCTAATAGTATGGGTATAACATTAATGGCTCTGGCTTTACGACTAACATTACCATTTGATAAGACTATCATCTGACAAACTTCCGGACTGAACACGAGGCCTTTTCCGGTGCCCATTGATTCGGGATGACCACAAAGAGCATCCATCCACGATTCAGCGGAGCATGCAGAGCACGTGCCTTTCCGTCAGGCTTTCTTCCAGGAGAATGCATAAAAGCCCATTTGGAAATCGACAGCTCCTAAATGTGCAGCATTTGGAGACTGTTGATTTGTCGAAAGGCAGCAATTAATTTTGGCTGAGCCGAGGGCTTTGAATCGTTTTACGTCCATTTAGAACCATTTGAGGCTGACGTCTTGTAGTGACAACCGAAACGCGATGCATTTAGAGCAGGCACGCCTCGCTTGGCGTCTCTATCAACATAAAAGCAGGGAAGTTAGAGTACTACAAAAAATAAAAAAACTAAAAACCAGTAGACCATGTATAACAAACTAGAAACTCTCATAGTTTCTTCCAAATTTCAACTTTTAAAACATAGGTCATGTACATGTATGTAAATACCAGCATTAAATATAAAATTAAAATTTTAAAAGTATTCAACTTATTTAATAAGGAACACAAGTGCGTATGTTTGTTTTTATAATCATATTTCTCAAAATTACCTTTTATGTTTCTCGTTAAACTACAAAGTGCAGAACCCTGTAAAATTTTATTAATCACTATAATAAAAATTGACACGAATCATAAGATAAGATAATAGCTCTTGCATTTAACACAATATTAACAACAGTAAAAAACAACAGTAATTTCTGCAGAGTAAACCAAATAGACACGAAATCGAGATTTAATAACAATCAAAACAAAGATAACAAACAAAACACAAAAAGTTTCAAGGATATACTTTCTAATGAAAGACGTTTTATCATGACATTGTATTAATGAAATGGTTTTATTTTCTTGCTGTATTAATACATGCACATAGCTCTTTTATATTATACTAAAACAGGCAGCTTTCTTCACATTATACTAGTGCATGTGGTTTTATTTTCTTGCTGTATTAATACATGCACATAGCTCTTTTATATTATACTAAAACAGGCAGCTTTCTTCACATTATACTAGTGCATGTGGTTTTATTTTCATGATGTCAGAAAGACATGTAAGTTCAATAAGTCTTCACACAAAGGGATAAAACCCCATAACCTAAGCGCTTTTGAAATATGGACCTTTCCTCTTCAGGGGCAAACACATAGTTTTAACCTTATATTATAACAATACGCACAGTTTTATCTACTTATTCCATTAATACCAGTGACTTCATCTTCATCTTGTACTAATACAACAGTCATATCTACTTATTCCACTACTACTAGTGATTTTATATTCATATTTGACGAATAAAAAAGTTGTATCTACTTGTTCCACCAATACAAGTGATAATGTTATATTCACATTGTACAGCTTTATCTTTTTGTGAACCTGACGATGACTGAAGAAGGTCGAAACGTTGTTCACTCTTCTACGTAAAAAATTTTCTCAACCCAAACGAGCCGTTTTTACATATATATTTTTATCTACTTGTTACACTAATAACAATGATTTTTTTCCATATTATACTATTAAAAATGGTTTATCAACTTGGTCCACTAATATCAGTGATTTTATCTGCAAATTAAATTAGCAAAACAGTTTAATCTAATTTTTCCATTAATACCACTGATGTTATCTTCATATTGAACTAATTAACCAGCTCTATCTACTTGTTCCACTAATGCCAGTGATTTTGTTATATTCATATTCTACTAATAAAACTATTTTTTATCTGCTTGTGTTACCACTGTTTTTTTTCATTTTATTAATTAAACGGCTCTACCTACTTCTTCCACTAATACCACTGATTTTATTTTCATATTTTATTAATTAAACAGCTCTACCTACTTTTCCACTATTAGGTGATTTTATCTTCACGTTGTACTAATTAAACAGCTCTACCTACTTGTTTCCACTAATGCCAGTGAGTTTTATCTTCACGTTGTGCTAATTGAGCGAAATCTCTATTTGCGCTCTTTTCTACTAATGCCAGTATTTTGTTTTCATTGTGCTAATTAAATGGCTCTACCTGCTTGTTCCACTAACTTGATT
>NW_027467782.1:1539709-1598172 GCF_004210375.1 Tachypleus tridentatus | reverse complement strand
TGGTAAAACCGGTTTAAAGATTTCAGGAAAACATTGAAAACAGCATATAAAGTGTAAAACATGCAAATTGAGGTTAAAACTGGTTTGATCTGGTTTGACCAAAAGAAGAAGAATTCTTGTAATACGGTTAAAACAGCATATAAAGTGTAAAACATGCAATTGAGGTTAAAACAGGTTTGATCGAGTTGGAACCGGTTAAAACCGGTTTAAAAAAATTCTGGTAATGGCATCAAAACAGCATATAAAGTGTAAAAACATGTGAATTGAGGTTTGATCCGATTTAAAAAAAGAAGCTGATTTGTTATACGGTTAAAACAGTATATAAAGTGTAAAAATCCTGCAAATTGAGGTTAGTACCAGTTTGATCCAATTGGAACCGGTTTAAAAGAAGAATTACTGTAATACGGTTAAAACAGCATATAAAGTGTGAAAACATGAAAATTTGAGGATAACCGGTTTGATTTTGGTCGGAACCATTAATCTAGTTTTGATCCGGTTTAAAAGAAGAATTCTTGTACTTTGGTTAAAACAGCATATAAAGTGTAAAACATGCGAATTAAAGTTAAAACCGGTTTGATCCTTGGGGAAACCATGATTAAACCGGTTTAAAAGAAGAACTACTGTAATAATGGTTTAAAACAGCATATAAAGTGTGAGAACATGGAAACCGGATGTTACAAACCGGTTTAAACGGTTAAACTGTTTAAAAGAAGAATTCTGTAATACGGTTAAAACAGCATATAAAGTGTAAAAAAATCATGCAAATTGAGGATAAAACTGGTTTGATTTGGTTTAAAAAGAAGAATTCTTGTAATACGGTCAAAAGCAGGATATAAAGTGTAAAACATGCAAATTGAGGTTAGTACCAGTTTGATCTGGTTGGAACCTGGTTAAAACCGGTTGAAAAGAAGAATTTTGTAATTTAGTCAAAACAGCATATAAAGTGTAAAACATGTAAATTGAGTGTTAAGAACCAGGTTTAACCCGGTTTAAAAGAAGATTTCTTATAATACGGTTAAAACAGCATATAAAGTGTAAAAACATGCGAATTGAGGTAAGAACTGGTTTGATCCGGTGGGAAATGGTTAAAACCAGTTTAAAAGAAGAATTCTTGTAATAAAGTCAAAACAGCATATAAAATGTCAAAAACATGCAAATTTTTTAATAGACCGGTTTTATCTGGTTGGAACCAGTTTAATCCAGTTAGAACCGGTTTAAAAGAAGAAATCCTGTCATACTGTTTTAAGAGCATATAAAGTGTAAACAAATGCAAATTGAAGTTAAAACCGGTTTGATCCAGTTTGTAACAGGTTTCAACCGGTTTTAAAGAAGATTCTTGTAATACAGTCAAAACAGCATATAAAGTGTAAAACATATGCAATTTGAGGTTAGAACCTGTTTGATTCAGTGGGAACTGGTTAAAATCAGGTTTCAAAGAAGAATTCTTGTAATACTGTCAAAACAGCATATAAAGTGTAAAAAACATGCGAATTGGTTTTAAACCGGTTTGATCCGGTTCGAACTGGTTAAAACCGGTTTAAATGAAGAATTAGTGTAATACGGTTAAAACAGCATATAAAGTGTAAAAACATGCAAATTGAGGTTAGTACCAGTTTGATCCGGTTGGAACCTGGTAAAACCGGTTTAAAAGAAGAATTCTTGTAATTTGGTTAAAACAGCATATGAAGTGTAAAAACATGCGAATTGAAGTTAAAACCGGTTTGATCCTTTGGGAACTGGTTTAATCCGTTTAATAGAAGAACTACTGTAATACGGTTAAAACAGCATATAAAGTGTCAAAACATGGAAATTGTGGGTAGAATCGGATTTATCTTGTTGGAACCAGATTAATCCTGTTGGAACCGGTTTAAAAGAAGAAATCCTGTCATACGGTTGTAAGAGCATGTAAAGTGTAGAAACATGCGAATTGAGGTTAGAACCGGTTTGATCCGGTTGGAACCTGTTAAAACCGGTTTAAAATAAGAATTCTTGTAATTCGGTCAAAACAGCATATAAAGTGTAAAACATACGAATTGAGATAAAAACCGGTTTGATCAGGTTAGAACCGGTTTAATCCAGTTTAAAAGAAAAATTCTTTTAATAAAATCAAAAGAGCATATAAAGTGTAAAAACATGCAAATTGAGGTTAGTACCAGTTTGATCCGGTTGGAACCTGTTAAAACCGGTTTAAAAGAAGAAATCTTGTAATTTGGTTAAAACAGCATATAATGTGTAAAATCATGTACATTGAGGTTAGAACCTGTTTAATCCGGTTGGAACCGGTTTGATCCGGTTGAAATCAAGATTTCTTGTAATACAATCAAAACAGCATATAAAGTTGAAAAATATGGAATTCGAGGTTAGAACATGTTCGATTCACTGGGAAGTGGTTAAAATCGGTTTCAAAGAAGAATTCTTGTGATACGGTCAAAACAGCATATAAAGTGTAAAAACATGCGAATTTGTTTTTAACACGTTTGATCAGGTTGAACCGGTTAAAACCGGTTTAAAAGAAGAATTCTTGTAATACGGTCAAAACAGCATATAAAGTGTAAAAACATGCAAATTGAGGTAAGAACCTGTTTGATTCGGTGGAAAACGGTTTAAACTGTTTAAGAAGAAGAATTCTTCTAATAAAGTCAAAACAGCATATAAAATGTAAAAGCATACGAATTGAGTATAGAACCGGTTTGATCAGGTTGGAAATGGTTAAAACTGGTTTAAAAGAAGATTTCTTGTAGTACTCTCAAAACAGAGTATAAATATGCAAATTGAGGTAGGAACCAGTTTAATCCTGTTTAAAAGAAGAATTCTTTTAGTTAAATCAAAAGAGCATATAAAGTGTAAAAACATGCAAATTGAGGTTAAAACTGGTTTAATCTGGTTTGAACCGGTTAAAACCGGTTTAAAAGAAGAATACTTGTAATACGGTCAAAACAGCATATAAAGTGTAAAAACATGCGAATTGAGGTTAAAACCAGTTTGATCCGTTTGGAACCGGTTAAAACCGGTTTGAAAGAAGAATTCTTGTAATAAAGTCCAAACAGCATATAAAGTATAAAAACATGCGAATTGAGGTTAAAACAGGTTTGATCCGGCTGGAACCGGTTAAAACCGGTTTAAAAGATTTCTGGGAAGGCAGTGAAAAGAGCATATAAAGTGGAAAAACATGTGAATTGAGGTTTGATCCGATTTAAAAGAAGGAATCTTGTTATACGGTTAAAACAGCATATAAAGTGTAAAAACTTGCAAATTGAGGTTAGTACCAGTTTGATCCAGTTGGAACCGGTTTAAAAGAAGAATTACTGTAATACGGTTAATACAGCATATAAAGTGTGAAAACATGGAAATTGTGGATAGAACCGGTTTGATCTGGTTTGAACCAGATTAATCCTGTTTGATCCGGTTTAAAAGAAGAATTCTTGTATCTTGTTTAAAACGGCATGTAAAGTGTAAAAAGATGCGAATTGAGGTTAGAACCGGTTTAAAAGAAGTATTCTTGTAATTTGGTTAAAACAGCATATAAGGTGGTGTAAAAATATGTATATTGAGGTTAGAACAGATTTAATCCGGTTGGAACCGGTTTGATCCGGTTTAAAAGAAGATTTCTTGTAATACTGTTAAAACAGCATATAAAGTGTAAAAACATGCGAATTGAGGTTAGAACTGGTTTGATCAGGTTGGAACCGGATAAAACCAGTTTAAAAAAGAATTCCTGTCATACGGTTAAAACAGCATATAAAGTGTAAAAACATACAAATTGAGGTTAGAACCAGTTTGATAAGGTTGGAACCGGTTCAATTCGGTTTAAAAGAAGATTTCTTGTAGTACGGTAAAAACAGAATATAAATATGCAAATTGATGTAGGAAACAGTTTAATCCAGTTTAAAAGAAGAATTCTTTTAATAAAGTGAAAAGAGCATATAAATAGTAAACACATGCAAATTGAGGTTAAAACCGGTTTAAAAGATTTCTTGTAAGGCAATCAAAAGAGCATATAAAGTGTAAAAACATGCGAATTGAGGATTGATCAGGTTTTATCCGGTTGAAATCGGATTGATCCGGTTTGAAAGAAGGATTCATGTAATACGGTTAAAACAGCATATAAAGTGTAAAAACATGCAAATTGAGGTTAAAACCCGTTTGATCCGGTTTAAAAGAAGAATTCTTGTTCTACGGTAAAAACAGCATATAAAGTGTAAAAACATGCAAATTGAGGTTAGTACCAGTTTGATCCGGGTGGAATCGATTAAAACCGGTTTAAAAGATTTCTTGTAAGGCGGTGAAAAGAGCATATAAAGTATAAAAACATGTGAATTGAGGTTTGTTTCGGTTGAAATCGGTTTCATCCGATTTAAAAGAAGGATTCTTGTAATACGGTTAAAACAGCATATAAAGTGTAAAAACTTCCAAATTGAGGTTAGTACCAGTTTGATCCAGTTGGAACCGGTTTAAAAGAAGAATTACTGTAATACGGTTAATACAGCATATAAAGTGTGCAAACATGGAAATTGTGGATAGAACCGGTTTGATCTGGTTGGGACCAGATTAATCCAGTTTGATCCTGTTTAAAAGAAGAATTCTTGTAATACGTTTAAAACAGCATGTAAAGTGTAAAAAGATGCGAATTGAGGTTAGAACCGGTTTGATCCGGTTTGTACAGGTTTGATCCGGTTAAAAGGAGGGTTCTTGTAATACGGTTAAAACAGCATATAAAGTATAAAACTTCCAAATTGAGGTTAGTACCAGTTTGATCCGGTTGGAACCGGTTAAAACCGGTTTAAAATAAGAATTCTTGTAATACGGTCAAAACAGCATATAAAGTGTAAAAACATGCAAATTGAGGTAAGTACCTCTTTGATTCGGTGGAAAACGGTTAAAACCGGTTAAAAAGAAGAATTCTAGTAATAAAGTCAAAACAGCATATAAATGCAAAAACATACGAATTGAGTGTAGAACCGGTTTGATCAGGATGGAAATGGTTAAAACTGGTTTAAAAGAAGATTTCTAGTAGTACTCTCAAAACACAGTATAAATATGCAAATTCAGGTAGGAACCAGTTTAATCCTGTTTAAAAGAAGAATTCTTTTAATAAATTCAAAAGAGCATATAAAGTGTAAAAACATGCAAATTGAGGTTACGACCGGTTTAATCTGGTTTGAACCGGTTAAAACCGGTTTAAAAGAAGAATTCTTCTAATACGGTCAAAACAGCATATAAAGTGTAAAAACATGCGAATTGAGGTTAAGACCAGTTTGATCCGTTTGAAACCGGTTAAAATCGGTTGGAAAGAAGAATTCTTGTAATTCGGTTAAAAGAGCATATAAAGTGTAAAAACATGTACATTGAGGTTAGAACAGGTTTAATCCAGTTGGAACCGGTTTCATCCGGTTTAAAAGAAGATTTCTTGTGATACGGTTAAAACAGCATATAAAGTGTAAAAACATCCGAATTGACGTTAGAATCGGTTTGATCCGGTTTAAAAGGAGGATTCTTATAATACGGTCAAAACATCATATAAAGTGTAAAAACATGCGAATTGAGGTTAGAACCGGTTTGATCATGTTGGAACCGTTTAAAACCGGTTTAAAAAAGATTTCTTGTAGTACGGTCAAAACAGAATATAAATATGCAAATTGAGGTAGGAACCAGTTTAATCCGGTTTAAATGAAGAAATCTTTTAATCAAATCAAAAGAGCATACAAAGGGTAAAATATGCAAATTTATGTTACAACCCGTTTGATTCGGTTGGAACTTGTTAAAACCGGTTTAAAAGAAGAATTCTTGTAATACGGTTAAAACAGCCTATAATGTGTAAAAACATGCCAATTGAGGTTGGAACCGGTTTGATCCGGTTTAAAAGAAGAATTACTGTAATACGGATAAAACAGCATATCAAGTGTAAATAATGGAAATTGAGGTTAGAATCGGTTTGATCCGGTTTAAAAAAAGATTTCTTTTAATAATGTTAAAACAGCATATAAAGTGTAAAAACATGCGATTTGAGGTTAGAACCGGTTTGATCCGGTTTAAAAGAAGAATTCCTGTAATACGGTCAAAGCAGCATATAAAATATAAAAACAGGCAAATTTAGGTAAGTACCGGTTTGATTCTGTTGGATCCGGTTAAAACTGGTTTAAAAGAACAATTCTTGTAATACGGTCAAAACAGCCTATAAAGTGTAAAAACATACGAATTGAGGTTAGAACCAGTTTGATCCGGTTTAAAAGGAGGATTCTTGTAATACAGTTAAAATAGCATATAAAGTGTAAAAACATGGAAATTGAGGTTAGAACCGGTTTGAACCGGTTGGAACCAGATTAATCCGGTTTGAACCGCTTTAGAAGAAGAATTCTTGTAAATATACCGTTCGTTACATATGTGTAGAAATATACAAATAACTATTTACTCATAAATGTTTAAAGTTGAGTCGTATTTCTTAATAAATAGAAAGTAAATGAGAAATACTTTGAAAAACACAGATTTCGAGTACGAACTTGTGCACTCGTACATGTGTACTATCATTAAGCATTCTTTGCACTTGCGAGCGGGTTGTGTATACTTCAAATATGAACTTTTGATAAATAAAAACACACATCAAATTACTGTGTTAGTATCCTTAATATCCCTGTAATTTAGTCGGGTCTCTAAGTAAAATATATGTGGGTTGAAAATCCCATTCCTTTCCAGAGAAACGTCTTATTGATCACATATTTACAAACAATTGTCAGAATTACGTACCCGGTAAAATACTCTTTCTATTGGTCACAGTAGTCGGTGGTACTACTTAAAAACTTTCAAATGATTGGTTAGAAGGGCGGAGTTACTCATGTTGATTTGCTAAATATATTGCTATCTCGACAAATCATAGAAGAGGGAGGTTCTTATTTTACATTTATCATGTCCGTAGCTCAAATTCGAGTTTCTATTTCTTTAAGTATTTGTACATGTTGAATAGTGGGCGTGATAAAACAGAAACTGAGTAATAAGACAGCTGGAGGTATTATGTGACATACAGTAATAGATACTTAACCTTTGTCTTTACATTTCCTCTTAAATTAGGAAATTAAAACATATATAATTTTAAAATTTAGATTATGAACTACGTTTTGATGCTAATCTCATTGACGTAAGTGGTTAAAATGTAAGTTAATAAAATTTTGAAAATAACTCTCCAAGCGTTGTGACACGTGCAATTTAACCTACATGGGTGAAACAAAGGGATTTTGTTTGTTTTGAATTTCGCGCAAAGCTACTCGAGGGCTATCTGCGCTAGCCGTCCCTAATTTTACAGTGTAAGACAAAAAGTGTGTGTGTGTGTTTTTTATAGTTGAGCCACATCAGGCTATTTGTTGAGTCCACCGAGGGAATCGAACCCTTGTTTTAGCATTGTAAATTTGTAGACTTACCGCCGCACTCGTGGGTGAAGAAAACAAAAGGATATTTGTGCTTTACTCACCACGACTATGGAAACACGGTTTTTAGCAATATAAGTATGCAGACATCCCGCTGTGCCAATGGAGGCCTTTTACATATTTATCATAAATAGTAGGTTCAATTCATTTTCACCGAGTTGTTATTGACAATAATAATTGAAATACTATATAAACTATACAAGTTTAATAAAAATAATCCTTACTTCTTACAAGAAGTAGTAATAGTGTGACTCAAAACTTACACAATATTTTAATCTCTAATATATGGTTTGTTTGTTTTTTGAATTTCGGAGCAAAATACAAAATGGCTATCTGCGTTAGCCGTACTTAATTTAGCAGTGTAAGGCTACAGAGAAGCCAGCTAGGCAGTACCACCCATCACCATCTCCTGGGAAACTCTTTCACCAAGAAATAGAGGGAGTGACTATCATATAATAATGCCCCACGGCTGAAAGAGCGAACATATTTACGAGTCGAGCGCCTTAACCATGCCCGGCCCTAGTATATGCTAAGACTTAATATTAATAAATATTTTACCTTTAATAATAAGTTTATTTTAAAATAGAAAAGCTACTTTTGTGAAAATATTTCTCAAATTTACCATTACCAATAATTTCATTTCTCTTTCATACTTATTCATATAAAAGTTTGGACATATACAGCAAATCAAATTGTGTTTCTAAGTAATACTCAAATCATTGATCAGATGGCACTAACAGTTTATTCACAATATAATGCAGGCGTACAACAAATCACGGAATTAAAATTAGTTTATGTTGTAATAAAGTCATTTGAAGCATCAAAGTTCTATTAAAACATTAATGGATCAACCAAGTTAACAAATTAAATAACTGGTTACAATTTTCTTTCTTCAGAAATTAAAATGTATTAAAATACGTTTCCACAAACATTTTAAATTATCTGAATTGCTGACAAAACGACAGTTAATGAGTAGTGTTGACAGACTCCTCATCCATAAAACTTTAGAATTGGCACTAAACATTCAGGAAGGTAGCGTTCTGGAGTCAGCTAAACCCAGATTCGTTCGTCAGACTGCCAGATAGTGATGTATGATTCATTTCTCCAGAGAACGCTTTTCCATTTCTACAGAATCCAATGGCGGTGTGCTTTATACCGCTCAGCCGACGCTTGGTATTGTGCATCTTGATTTTAGGTTTGCGTCCGGCTGCTCGGCCATGGAAACCCATTTTATTAAGCTCCTGACGAACAGTTTTTGTGCTGACGTTGCTTTCAGAGGCAGTTTGGAACTCGGTACTGTGTGTTGCAACTGTGGACAGATGACTTTACGCGCTACGCACCTCAACACCCGCGGTCCAACGGGGAAAGCAATATCCAAAATGTCCTTAGTAACGTGTGTAAGTTGTGGGGAAATGTCCTTTGCAACGGGGTAAGAAGTGGGGAAATTTCTCTAGCAACGGGTGTATTCAGTGGGAAATGTCCATAGCAACGGAGGTAAACAGTGGGGAAAATGTCCATAGCAACGGGTGGTAAACAGTGGAGAAAATGCCCCTAGCAACGAAGAAAGCAGTGTCCAAAATGTCCTTAGCAACCTGGGTAAGCAGTGGGAGAATGTCCTTAGGAACGGGGGTAAGCAGTGGGGAACTTTCCCAGCAACGGGTGTAAACAGTGAGGGAAATGTCTCTGGAAACGGGGTAAGCAAGGTCCCTAGCAAAGGTGGTAAGCAGTGGGGAAATGTCCCTAGCAACGTGGGTAATAAGTGTGGGAAATGTCCCTAGCAATGGGGAAGCAGTGTCGGAAATGTCCCTAGCAACGGGGTAAGCAGTGTCTAAAATTTCTTTAGCAACGGGAGTAAACAGTGAAGAAAATGTCTTTTCAACGGGGTAAGCAGAGGAAATGTCCCTAGCAATCAGGGGTAAGTAGTGGGGAAATGTCAACATCAATGGGGTGTAAGCAGTGTCGAAAATGTCCCCATCAACGGGAGTAAGCAGTGTCCGAAATATCCCTAGCAACGTGGGTAAACAGTGGGGAATGTCTTAGGAACGGTGGTAAAGCGTGGGGAAAATATCCCAGCAACAGGTGTAAGCAGTGAGGGAAATGTGTCTAGAAATGGGGGGTAAGCAGTGTCCCTAGCAGAGGGTGGTAACGAGTGGGGGAAATGTCCTTAGCAACGAAGGTAAACGTTAAGGTAAATGTTCCTAGCAATGGGAAATAAGCAGTGTCGGAAATGTCATTAGCAACGGGGTAAGCACTGTCTAAAATTTCCTTAGCAACGGATGTCAACAGTGAAGAAAATGTCCCTTCAAAGGGGTAATCAGTGGGAAATGTCCCTAGCAATGGGGGGTAAGAAGTGGGGAAATGTCCAAAGCAATAGGGGTAAGTAGTGTCGGAAATGCCCCTAGAAACGGGGGGTAAGCAGTGTCCAAAATGTCTTAAGTAATGGAAGTACGTAGTGGTGAAAATTTCCCCAGCAATGGGTTGTATTCTGCGGGAAATGTTTTAGCAACAGAGGTAAACAGTAGGGAAATGACCCTAGCAACAGGTTGTAAGCTGTAAGGGAAATATCCCTAGCATCGTGGGGAAAACAGTGTAGGATATGTCCGTATTAACGAGAATAAGCAATGGGGAAATGTCTCTACCAGCAAAGGTAATCAGTGAAGAAAAGGACCCTAGCAATAGGGCAAAAAAAGTGGGGTAAATATCCCTAGCAATGGGAGTAAACAGTTGTAGAAATATCCCTAGCAACTGGGTGTAATTATTGTGGAAATGCCCCAGCAACTGAGGTAAACAGTAGGGAAAATATTTTTAGCAACGGGTTAAGCAGTGGGGAAATGTCCCTAGCAACGGGTGAAAGCAGTGGGAAGAATATCCCTAGCAACGGCGGTAAGAACTGGGGAAATGTCGCTAGCAACGGGGTAAGCAGTGTCCGAAATGCCCCTAGAAACAGGTATAGGCAGTGAAGGAATGTCCCAAACAACGGGTGTTAAGCAGGGTCGGAAATGACACAAGCAACAGGGGTAAGCAGTGTCGGAAATGTTCCTAGAATCGGTGTTAATCAGTGGGAAAATGTCCTTAGCAACGGGTGTATGCAGTGGGGAAATGTCCCAGCAATGGGGGGTAAGCAGTTGGGAAATGTCCCAGCAACGGAGGTAAACAGTAAGGTAAATGTCCCTAGCAACGGAGTAAGCAGTAGGTGAAATGTCCCTAGCAACGGTGGTAAGCAGTGTTCAAAATGTCACTAGCAACGGGGTAAGCAGTGGAGAAAATTTCCAAAGCAACGTGTATAAACAGTGAGAAAATGTCCTGGAAACGGGGTAAACAGGGTCCCTAGCAAAGGGTGGTAAGCAGTGGGGGAAATGTCCCTAGCAACAGGGGTAAGTAGTGGGGGAAATGTCCCAAGCAACGGGGTATAAGCAGTGTCGAAAATGTCCCTACCACCGGGAGTAAGCAGTGTCTGAAATGCCCCTAGCAACAGGGGTAAGCAGTGTTTAAAATGTTCTTAGTAACAAGGGTAAGTAGTGAGGGAAAAGTCCTTCACAATTGGATGAAGCAGTGGGAGAAATTTCCCTAGCAACGGAGTGTATTCAGTGGGAAATATACCTAGTAACGGGGGTAAGCAGTGTCTAAAATGTCCCTAGCAACGTCGGTAAGCAGTAGGGGAATGTCCTTAGGAACAAGGGTAAGCAGTAGGTAAAATTTTACTAGCAACGGGTCTAAACAGTGAGGGAAATGTCTCAAGAAACGGGGGATAAGCAAGGTCCCTAGCAAAGGGCAGTAAGCAGAGGGGGAAATGTTCCTAGCAAGAGGGATAAGAAGTGGGGAAATGTCCCTAGCAATGGGAAGTAAGCAGTATCGGAAATGTCCATAGCAAAGTGGGTAAGCAGTGTCTAAAATTTTTTTTAACAATGGGGGTAAACAGTGAAGGAAATGTCCCTTTCAATGGGGTAAGCAGTGGGAAATGTCCCTAGCAATGGTGGTAAGTAGTGGGGAAAATGTCCCCAGCAACGGGGTAAACAGTGTCGGAAAAGTCCCTAGGAACGGGAGTAAGCAGTGTCCGAAATATCCCTAACAACTGGGATAAGTACTGGGGAAATTTCCCAGCAACGGGGTATAAGCATTGTCGAAAATGTCCCTACCACCTGGAGTAAGCAGTGTTTGAAATATCCCTAACAACGGAGGTAAGCAGTGAGTTTAATGTCCTTGGCAACTGAGGTAAGCTGAGGGGGAAATATCCAAAGCAATAGGATGTATTGAATGAGGGAAATGACTCTAGCAACGGGGTAAGCAGTGACGGAAATGTTCCAAGCAACAGGGGTAAACAGTGGGGAAATGTCCCAGCAACGGGGTAAGTAGTGTCGGAAATATCTTTAACAAAGGGGGTAAGCAGTGTCTAAAATGTCCCTAGCAACGTGGGTAAGCAGTAGGGGAATGTCCTTAGAAATTGGCAGTAAGCAGGGTTTCTAGCAAAGAGTGGTAAGCAGTGGGGAAATGTCTCTAGCAACAGGGGTAAGCAGTGTCGGAAATGACCCTAGCAACGAGGAAAGGCAGTGTCTAAACTTTCCTAGCAGCGAGGGTAAAAGTGCAGGAAGTGTCCCCAGCAACGGGATATAAGCAGTGTCGAAAATGTCCCTACCAACGGGAGTGAGTAGTGTTTAAAATATCCCTAACAATGGAGGTAAGCAGTGGGTTCAATATCCTTGACAACTGAGGTAAGCAGTGTTCAAAACGTCTTTAGTAATGGGAGTGAGTAGTGGGGGAAATGTCTTTAGCAACGGGGATAAGCAGTGGGGGAAATTTCCCTAGCAACAGGGGTAATCAGTAGGAAAAGGACCCTAGCAATAGGGAAAAGTGAAAAAAATGTCTCTAGCAACGGGTGGTAAACAGTAAGGAAACGTCCCTAGCAACGGGGTAAGCAGTGGGAAGAATATTCCTAGAAACGGGGGTAAGAACTGGGGAAATGTAGACAGCAACGGGAGTGAGCAGTGTCAAAAATTTTATTAGGAACGGAGTTTAATAAGTGGTGGAAATGTCCCTAGCAACTGAGGTAAATAGTAAAGGAAATATCTTTAACAACGTGGGTAAGCAGTAGGGGAATGTCCTTAGAAATGGGCAGTAAGCAGGGTCCCTAGAAAAGGGTCGCAAGCAGTGGGGAAATGCCCCTAGCAACAGGGGTAAGCAGTGTCGGAAATGTCCCTAGCAACGGGGTTAGGCAGTGTCTAAAATTTTCCCAGCAGCGGGGTAAAAGTGCAGGAAGTGTCCGCAGCAACGGGGTATAAGGAGTGTCGAAAATGTCCCTACCAACGGGAGTAAAGAGTGTCCGGAATATCCCTAACAATGGAGGTAAGCAGTGGATTTAATATCCTTGGCAACTGAGGTAAGCAGTGGGGAAATGTTCTTAGCAACGAAATGTATTCAGTGGGGTAAATGATCCTAGCAATGGGGGCAAGCAGTGTCGAAAATGTCCCTAGCAACGGTGTTAATCAGTGGGAAAATGTCGTTAGCAACGGGGTAAACAGTGGGGGAAATATCCCGAGCAACGGGGGTAAGCAGTGGGGGAAATGTCCCTATCAACAGGGATAAGCATTGGGTGAAATGACACAAGCAACGTGGGGTAACACAGTGGGGAAATGACCCTAGCAACATGGGTAAGCGTTGGGTGAAATGACAGTAGCAACGGATATAACCAGTAAGGTAAATGTCCCTAGAAACGAGGAATAAGAAGTGGGGAAATGTCCTTAGCAGCGATTCAGTGGGGAACTGTTCCTAGAAACGGGTAAACCAGTAAGGTCCCTAGAAACAGGGGAATAAGAAGTGGGAAATGTCCTTAGCAATGGGGTTAAGCACTGAGTGAATTGGCCCTAGCAACAGGGATAAGTAGTGTCGGAAATATCCCTAGCAATGGAGATAAGCAGTGCAGGAAATGTCTCGAGAAACGGGGGTAAGCAGTGTCCCTAGCAAATGGTGGTAAGCAGTGGGGGAAATGTCCCGAGCAACAAGGGTAAGAAATGTGAAAAATGTTTTATTGCAACGGAGGTAAGCAGTGTCAGAAATGTCCCTAGCAATGGGGTAAGTAGTGGGGAAATGTCCCAGCAAAGGGGTATAAGCAGTGTCGAAAATGTTCTAACCAATGGGAGTAAGCAGTGTCCAAAATATCCCTAACAATGGAGGTAAGTAGTGGGTTTAATGCGCTTGCCAACAGAGATAAGCTGTGGGGAAAATGTCTTTAGCAATGGGTGTAAGCAGTTGGGAAATGCCCTAAGCAACAGAGGTAATTAGTAAGGTAAATGTCCCTAGCAACAAGGTAAGCAGTGAGAGAAATATTCCTAGCAACGGGGGTAAGCATTGTCAGAAATGTCCCTAGCAACCAGAATAAGCAGTGAGGGAAATCTCCTTAGCAACGGGGGTAAGCAGTGGGGAAAATTTCCGAAAAAACGGGATAAACATTGGAGGATCCCTAAAAACGGGAAGTAAGCAGTGGGGGAAATGTCCCTAGCAAGTGTGGGTAACAGTTGTTCAATGTCCGTAGAAACGTGTGTAAACAGTAGGGGAAATGTCCCCAGCAATGGGGTAAGAACCGGGTAAATTGTCCCTAGCAATGGGGTCAGCCATGTCAGAAATGTCCCTAGCAACGTGGGTAAGCAGTGGGGAAAGAATACCCAGCAACGTGTTTAAACAGTGAGGGAAATGTCTCTAGAAACGGGATTACGAAGTGGTGGAAACGTCCCTGCAACGGGGGTAAGCAGTGTCCAAAATATCCTTAGGAACGGTTTTAAGCAGTGGGGTAAATGCCCCTAGCAACGGAGGTAAAGAGTGGGTGAAATCTCCATAGTAAAGGGTTAAGCAGTGTCCGAAATGTCCCTAGCAACGGGGTAAGTAGTGTTGGAAATATTCCTAGCAATGGTGCAGGCAGATTCCGAAATGTCTTTAGCAACGTGGCTAAACAGTGGGGGAATGTACTTAAGAACCGGGATAAGCACTGGGGAAAATTTCCATAGCAACGGGTGTAAGCAGTGAGGGAAATATCTCTAGAAACGATGGGGCTAAGCAGGGTCACTATCAAAGGGTGGTAAATAGTGGGGGAAATGTCCTTACCAACGTGGGTATGAAGTGTGGGAAATGTCCCTAGCAACATGGGGTAAGCAGTGTCTGAAATGTCCCTAGTACGGGGTGAAGAAGTGTCTATAATTTCCCTAGCAATGGGGGTGAACTGTGTAGGAAATGTCCCCACCAACATGGTATGAGCAGTGTTGAAAATGTCCCTACCAACGGAAGTAAACAGCGTCCGAAATGTCCGTAACAACGGAGGAAAGCAGTAGGTTTAATGCCCTTGGCAACTGAGGTTAGCAGTAGGGGAAATGTCCTTATCAATGGGATGTTTTCAGTGGGGGAAATTTCCCTAGCAACAGGGTGTATTACTAGAAAATGTCCCTAGCAACGGAGGTAAACAGTGGGGAAATGCCCTTAGCAACAGTTGATAAGTAGTAAGGAAAATGTTCCTAGCAACATGGATAAACAGTAAAGGAAATGTCCCTAGTAACGGTGATAAGCAAAAGGGAAATGTCCTTATAAATCGGGTGTATTCAGTGGGAAAAATGTCCCTAACCACCGGGGTAAGCATTGGGTGAATTGTTCCTAGCAACGGGGTAAGCAATATCCGAAATGTTCCTAGCAAAGGGTGTAAGCAGTTGGGGAAATCTTCTGAGCAATGGGGTAAGCAGTACGGAAAATTTCCGAAGCAAAGAGGGTAAACAGTGGAGGAAATGTTTCTATAAACGGGGAGTAAGCAGTTGGGGAAATGTACCTAGCAATGGGGAAAAGCAGTGTCCGAAATGTCCCTAGCATCAGTGTCACTCAGTGAGGAAATGTACTTAGCAACGGAGGTAAACACAGAGGGAATTGTCCCTTGCAACGGGGGTAAGCAGTGGGGGAAATGTCCCTATCAACAAGGAAAAGCATTAGGTGAAATGACACAAGCAACGTGGGGTAAGCAGTGGGGGAAATGTCCCTATCAACAAGGAAAAGCATTAAGTGAAATGACACAAGCAACGTGGGGTAAGTAGTGGGGGAAATGACCCTAGCAACATGGGTAAACATTGGGTGAAAAGACACAAACAACATGAGCTAAGCAGTGACGTAAATGTCCCTAGGAACAGGGGTAAGCATTGGGTGAAATGCCCCTAGCAACGAGGGTAAACAGTAGGGGAAATGTCCCTAGCAACGGTGATAAGCAAAAGGAAAATGTCCTTATAAATGGGGTGTATTCAGTGGGAAAAATGTCCCTAACCACCGGGGTAAGCAGTTGGGGAAATGTCCCAAGGAATGGGGGTAAGTAGTGTCAGAAATGTCCCTAGCAACGGGGGTAAGCAGTGGGGTAAATTTCCGTATCATCGGGTGTAAACAGTGTGGGAAATGGCCCTAGCAACGAGGGTAAGCACTCGGTGAATTGTCCCTAGCAAAGGGTGTAAGCAGTTGGGGAAATCTTCTGAGCAATAGGGGTAAGCAGTACGGAAAATTTCCGAAGCAAAGAGGGTAAACAGTGGAGGAAATGTTTCTATAAACGGGGAGTAAGCAGTGGGGGAAATGTCTCTAGCAATGGGGAAAAGTAGTGTCCGAAATGTCCCTAGCATCAGTGTCACTCAGTGGGGAAATGTACTTAGCAACGAAGGTAAACACAGAGGGAAATGTCCCTTGCAACGAGGGTAAGCAGTGGGGAAAATGTCCCTATCAAGAAGGAAAAGCATTAGGTGAAATGACACAAGCAACGTGGGGTAAGCAGTGGAAGAAATGACCCTAACAACATGGGTAAGCTTTGGGTGAAATGACACAAACAACGTGAGGTAAGCAGTTGCGTAAATGTCCCTAGGAACAGGGGTAAGCATTGGGTGAAATGACACAAAACGTCAGGTAAGCAGAGGGCGAAATGTCACTAGCAAAGGGGGAAAGCAGAGGGAAAAATGTCCCAAGCAACGGGGGGTAAACAGTAGGGGAAATGTCCCTAGAAACGGTGGCAAGTAGTGTCCGAAAAGTCACTAGCAACGGTGATAATCAATGGGGAAATCATCTTATCAACGGGTGTAAAGAGAGTTGGAAATGTCTTTAAAAACGGGGAGTAGGCAGTGTCGGAAATATCCCAAGCAACAAAAGTAAACAGTGTCCGAAATGTCCCTAGGAACTGGGGTAAACATTTGGGGAAATGAACCGAGCAACGGGGTAAGTAATGTCGGAAATGTCCCTAGAAAATAGAGTAAGCAGTGGGGTAAATGTCCTTACCAACGGGTGTAAACAGTGTGGGAAATGTCCCTAGCAATGGGGTAAACAGTGGAGGAAATGCCCCTAGCAACGGAAAGTAAGCAGTGGTAAATATCCCTAACATCGGAGGTAAGCAGTGGGTTTAATGTACTTGTCAACTGAGGTAACGAGTGAAAGAAATGCCCTTAGCAACGGATTTATTCAGTGAGGCAAATGTATCTAGCAATGGGGGTGAGCAGTGTCTGAAATGTCCCTAGCAACAGGGGTATGCAGTGGGGGAAATGTCCTTCGCAACGGGGGTAAGCAGTAGGGGAAATTTTCCTAGCAACGGGATGTACTCACTATGAGATGTCCCTAGCAACAAAGGCAAACAGTGGGGGAAATGTCCCTAGCAACGGGTGGTAAACAGTAAGGGAAATGTCCCTAGCATCGGGAGTAAGCACTGGGTGAATTGTCCCTAGCAACGGGGGAAAGCACTGTCCAAAATGTCCCTAGCAAGGTGGGTAAGGAGTGGGGAAAATTTTCCTAGTAACAGATGTAAACAGTGAGGGAAATGTCTCTAGAAACGAGGATGCAGTGTCTAAAATTTCCTTAGCAACAGGGGTACACAGTGAAGGAAATGTTCCTTTTAACAGGGGTAAGCAGTGGGAAATGTCCCTAGCAACGGGGTAAGTAGTGGGGAAATGTCCCCAGCAACGGGAGTAAGTAGTGTCCGAAATATCCCTAACAACAGAGGTAAGCAGTGGGTTTAATGATTTTGACAACTGAGGTAAGCAGTGGGGAAATGTCCCAAGCAATGGGATGTATTTAGTGGGGAAATGACCCTAGCAACGAAAGTAAGAAGTGTCGGAAATGTCCCTAGCAACAGGGTAAGCCGTGTCCAAAATGTCCTTAGTTACGGGGATAAGAAGTGGGAAAATGTCCTTAGCAACGGGTGTAAGTAGTGGGGAAATTTCACTAGCAATGGGTTGTATTCAGTGGGAAATGTCTCTTGCAACAGACGTAAACAGTGGGGAAATGTCCCTAGTAACAGGTGGTAAGCAGTAAGGAAATGTCCCTAGCAACGTTGGTAAAGCAGTATAGAAAATGTCCGTAGCAACGGGGGTAAAAAGTAAAGTAAATGTCCCTAGCAACGGGGGTAAGCAGCGTCGGAAATGTCCATAGCAACTGTGATAAGCAATATGGAAATATCCTTAGCAACGTTGTAAACAGTGGGGGAAATGTCCCGAGCAACGGGAGTAAGCAGTGGGAAAAATGTCCCTAGCAACAGGGGTAAGCATTGGGAGAAATGACACAAGCAACGTGAGGTAAGCAGTGGGGAGATGTCCCTAGCAAAGGGGGAAAGCAGAGGGAAAAGTGCCCTAGCAACAGGGGTAAACAGTAGGTGAAATGTCCCTAAAATGGAAGTAAGCAGTGTCCGAAATGTCATTAGCAATGGTGATAAGCAATGGGGAAATGTCCTTAGCAATGGGGTAAAGAGTGCGGGAAATTACCCAAGCAACAGGATAAGCAGTGTCGGAAATGTCCCTAGCAAATGGGGTAAGCAGTTGGGGAAATGTCACGAACAATGTGCTTATACAGTGGGGGAAATGTCCCCAGCAACGGGGTATATGCATTGTCGAAAATGTCCCTACCACCTGGAGTAAGCAGTGTTTGAAATATCCCTAACAACGAAGGTAAGCAGTGGGTTTAATGTCCTTGGCGACTGAGGTAAGCAGTGGGGGAAATGTCCTTAGCAATGGGATGTATTCAGTGGGTGAAATGTCCTTAGCAATGGGATGTATTCAGTGGGTGAAATGTCCCTAGCAACAGGGGTAAGCAGTGGGGGAAATGTCCTTTGCAACGAGGGTAAGCAGTGGGGGAAAGTTCCCGAGCAACGAGATGTATTCAGTATGAAATGTCCCTAGCAACGGGTCGTAAACAGTAGGGAAATTTCCCTAGCAATGGAAGTAAGTAGTGTCGAAAATGTTCCTATCAATGGGTGTAAGCAGTGGGGAAAATTTCCCTAGAAACAGGTGTAAGCAGTGAGGGAAATGTCTCTAGAAACGGGGGTAAGCAGTGTTTCTAGCAAAGGTTGGTAAGCAGTTGGGGAAATGTCCCTAGCAATGGGGTTAAGAAGTGTGGGAAATGTTCCTAGCAACGTGTGTAAGCAGTGTCGGAGATTTCCCTAGCAACGGGGGTAAGCAGTGTCTAAAATTTCTATACCAATGGGGAAGCAGTGAGAAATGTCCCTAGCAATGGGGTTAAGAGTGTGGGAAATGTTCCTAGCAACGTGTGGTAAGCAGTGTCGGAGATTTCCCTAGCAACGGGGGTAAGCAGTGTCTAAAATTTCTATACCAATGGGGAAGCAGTGAGAAATGTCCCTAGCAACGGGAGAAAGTAGTGGGGGAAATGTCCCCAGCAACGGGGTTTAAGCTGTGTCGAAAATTTTCTTACCAACGGGAAAAGCAATGTCCAAAATGTCCCTAACAACGGAGGTAAGCAGTGGGTTTAATGCCCTTGGCAACAGAGGTAAGCAGTGGGAGAAATGTCCTTCGCAACGGTGAAAAGCAGTTGGGAAATGTCCTTAGCAATGGAGGTAAGTGTAAGGTAAATGTCACTATCAACGGGGTAAGCAGTAGGAGAAATGTCCCTGGCAATGGCGTGTATTCAGTGGGGGAAAGGAACCTAGAAACGGAGGTAACAGTTGATAAAATGTCCTTAGGAATGGGGTTAAGCAGTGGGGGAAATGTCTTTATGAATGGGGTTAATCAGTGTCCAAATGTCCCTAGCAACAAGGGAAAGAAGAAGGAAAAATCTCCTTATCAACGGGGGTAAGCAGTGGGAGAAATGTCCGAAGCAACGAAGTAAACAATGGAGGAAATGTCCCTAGAGAGGAAGTGTAAGCAGTGAAGAAAATTTGTTGTCCTTAACAACGGGTGGTAAGCAGTGGGGGAAATGTCACGAGCAATGTGGGTATGCAGTGGGGAAATGTCCCTAGGAATGGGGGTAAACAGTGGGGGAAATGTCCCTAGCAACGGGTGGTATACAGTAGGGGAAAGGTTCTTAGCAATGGTGGTAAGTAGTGGGGAAAAGGTCCCCAGCAACGTGATATAATCAGTATCGAAAATGACCCTACCAACAGGAGAATGCAGTGTCCGAAATATCCCTAACATCAGAGGTAAGCATTGGGGAAAATGTCCTTAGTAACGGGATTTATTCAGTGTGGAAAATGACCCTAGTAATGGGGTAGAGCAGTATCGGAAATGTCCCTAGCAACGGGGGTAAGCAGTATCCAAAATGTCATTAGTAATAGGGGTTAGTAGTTGGGGAAATGTTTCTAGCAACGGGGGTAAGCAGTAGGGGAACTTTCCCTAGCAACGGGGTAACCAGTGGGGAAAGGACCCTATCAACGGGGTGTAATCAGTGGGGAAATGTCCGTAGCAAATGAGGTAAACAGTAGGGAAATGTTTTAGCAATGGGGTTAAGCAGTTGGGGAAATGTCTCTAGCAACGGGTGAAAGAAGTGGGAAGAATATCTCTAGCAACGGGGTAAGAACTGAGAAATGTCGCAAGAAACGGGGATGAGCAGTGTCGAAAATGACCTAACCAACGGGAGTAAGCAGAGTCCAAAATCTCTCTAGAAAAGGTGTTAATAAATGGGAAAATGTCCTTAGCAACGGGGTAAAGAGAGAAGGAAATGTCCCGATCAATGGGGTAAGCAGAGGAGTAAATATCCGTAGCAACAGGGGTAAGCATTGGGAGAAATGACACAAGAAACGCGGGTAAACAGTAGAGAAAATGTCCCTAGAAACGGGGGTATGTAGTGTCCGAAATGTCACTAGCAACGGTGATAAGCAATAGGGAAATGTTCTTAGCAACGGGGTAAACAGTGTCGGAAATGTCCCTAGCAATTAGGGTAAGCAGTGTTTAAAATTTCCCTTGCAACTGGGATAAACAGTAGAGGAAATGTCCCTAGCATCGGGGGTAAGTAGTTTGGGAAATGTCCCAAGCAACGGTGTATAAGCAGTATAAAAAATGTTTCTACCATCGGGAGTTAGCAGTGTTTGAAATATCCATTACAACGGAAGTAAGCAGTGGGTTTAATGTCCATGGCAGGTGGGGTAAGCAGTGTAGGAAATGTCCTTAGCAACGGGATGTATTCAGTGGGTGAACTGTCCCTATCAACAGGGTTAAGCAGTGTCTGAAATGTTCCTAGCAACGGGGTAAGATGTGGGGAAATGTCATTTCCAACGGGAGTGAGCAGTGGAGGAAATTTCCCTAGCAACGGGATGTATTCAGTATGAAATATCCCTAGCAACTGAGGTAAACAGTGGGGTAAATGTCTCTAACAACGGGTGGTAAACAGTAGGGAAATGTCCCTAGCAAAGGGTGTAAGTAGTGACGAAATTATCTTTAGCAACGTGGGTAAGCAGTGTCCAAAATGTCCCTAGCAACGTGGGTAAGCAGTGGGGAAAATGTCCCTAGCAACGAGTGTAAACAGTGAGGGAAATGTCTCTAGAAACGGTGTGTAAGCAGTGTTTAAAATTTCATTAGCAACAGAGAAGAAAATGTTTTTATGAATGAGGTGTAAGCAGTGAGAAATGTCGCTATCAACGGGAGTAAGTAGGGGGAAAAATGTCACCTGCAACGGTGTATAAGCAGTGTCGAAAATGTTCCTACCAACGGGAATAAGCAGTTTCCGAAATATCCCTAACAACAGAGAAAAGCAGTGGGTTTAATGTCTTTGACAACTGAGGTAAGCAGTGGGGGAAATGTCCTTAGCAACGGTATGTATTCAGAGGGGAAATGACCCTAGCAACGGGGGTAAGCAGTGTCCAAAATGTCCTTAGTTATGGAAATAAGTGGTGAAGGAAATATCCCAAGCAACGGGTTGTATTCTGTGGGAAATGTCCGTTGCAACGAAGGTAAACAGGGGGTTTCCAGCTGAGCAACAGGTGGTAACCAGTAAGGGAAATGTCCCTAGCAACGGGAGTAAGCAGTGTCCGAAGTGTCCCTAGCAACGGGGTAAGCAGTGGGTTTAATGTCCTTGGAAACTGAAGTAAGCAGTGGGAGAAATGTCCTTAGGAATGGGGTGTATTCAGTGGGGAAAATGTCCCTAGGAAAGGAGGTAACGAGCAAGGTAAATGTCCCTAGAAACGGAGTGTAAGCAGTGGGAAATATGTCCCTAACAACGGGAGGTAAGCAGAGGGGGAAATATCCCTAGCAACGTGGGTAAACAGTGAGGGAAATGTCCCTAGCAACAGGGTAAGCAGTGGGTTTAATGTCCTTGGCAATTGGAGTAAACAGTGGGGAAAATGTCCCTAGCAATGAGGTGCATTCAGTGGGGAAATGTCTCTAGCAACAGGGTAAACAGTAAGATAAATGTCCCTAGCAACGAGGTAAGCAGTGGGAGAAATGTCCTTAGCAATGGGGTGCATTCAGTGTAGGAAATGTCCTTAGCAATGGGGTGCATTCAGTGTAGGAAATGTCCTTAGCAATGGGGTGTATTCAGGGTAGGAAATGTTCTTAGCAACGGAGTTAAACAATGAGGTAAATGTCCCTAGCAACGGGGAAATGCAATGGGGGAAGTGTCCCTAGCAACGGGGGTAAGAAGTGAAGGAAATGTGCCTAGCAATGGGGAAACCAGTAGAGGAAGTCCCTAGCAATAGGGGTAAGCATTGGGTGAAATGCCCCTAACAACGTCGTATAAGCAGTGGGGGAAATGCCCCTAGCAACAGGGTAAGCAGTGGGTTTAATGTCCTTGGCAACTGGAGTAAGCAGTAGGGAAAATGTCCTTAGCAATGAGGTGTATTCAGTGGGGGAAATGTCTCTAGCAACAGAGGTAAACAGTAAGATAAATGTCCCTAGCAACGAGGTAAGCAGTGGGAGAAATGTCCTTAGCAATGGGGTGTGTTCAGTGGGGAAATGTTTCTAGCAATGGGTGGTAAGCAGTGTCGGAAATGTTACTAGCAACGAGGTTAAGCAATGTACGAAATGTACCTAGCATCGGTGTTAATCAGTGGGGAAATGTCCTTAGCAATGTGGGTAAACTGTGGAAGAAATGTCCCGAGCAACGGGAAGGTGAGCAGTGGGAAAAATGACCCTAGATACGGGGGTAAACAGTATAAGAATTTTTCCCAGCAATGTGGGGTAAGTAGTAAGGAAAATGTCCCAAGCAATTGGGGGAAAGCTGTAGGGGACATGTCCCTAGCAACGAGGGTAAACAGTGGGGGAAATGTCCCTAGCAACGGGGTTAGAAGTGTCGGAAATGCTCCTAGAAACAGGCTTAGGCAGTGGGAAAATATCCTTAGCAACGGGTGGTAAGCAGTGTCGGTAATGTCACTAGTAACGGTGTGAGAAGTGTCCAAAATGTCCCTAGCAATGGTGGTAAGCAGTTGGAAAATGTCCTCAGTAACGGAGGTAAACAGTAAGGTAAATGTCCCTAGCAATGGGGTAAGCAGTAGGTGAAATGTCCCTGATAACAGGGTGTATTCAGTGGGAGAAATGATCCTAGCAACGGAGGTAAACAGTTGAGGAAATGACCTTAGGAACGGGGGTAAGCAGTGTCAGAAATATTACTGGGAACAAGGGTAGCAGTGTCCGAAGTGTCCCCTGCAATGATGGTAGGCATTTGGGGAAATGTCCCTAGCAATAAGTGTAAGCAATGGTGGAAATGTCCCTAGAAACGGGGGTAAGCAGTGTGGGAAATTTCTTTAACAACTGGTGGCAAGCAGTGGTGGAAATATCATTAGCAATGTGGGTAAACAATGGGGGTAATGTCTATAGCAACGGGGAGTAAGCAGTGGGAAATGTCCCTAGCAACGGGTGTAAACAGTGAGAAAAATGACCCCAGCAACGGGTGTTAAACATAGGGGGAATGTCCTTAGCAACACGGTTAAGCACTATTTGAATTGTCCCTATCAACGGAGGAAAGTAGTGGCGAAAATGTTTCTAGCAACGAAGGTAAGAAGTGTCCGAAATGTCCCTAGCAACGTGGGTAAGCAGTGGGGAAACATTTCCCAGCAACGGGTGTGAACAGAGAGAAAATGTCTCTAGAAACGGGGGAAATCAGGGTCCCCAGCAAAGGGATGTAAGCAGTGTCTGAAATTTCCCTAGCAACGAGGGTAAGCAGTGGGGTAAATGTCTCTAGCAACAGGGTTAAGCAGTAGTGGATATGTCCCTGTCATTGGGGGTAAGCAGTGTCGGAAATCTCCTTAGCAATGGGCGTAAGAAGTGGGGGAAATGTCCCTAGCAACGGGTGGTAAACAGTGGGGGAATGTCCTTAGCAACAGGGTAAAGCACTATTTGAATTGTCCCTAGCAACGGGGGTAAGTAGTGTCCGAAATGTCCCTAGCAATGGGGAAAGAAATGTCCGAAATGTCCCTAGCAACGTGGGTAAGCAGTGGGAAAAATTTCTTTTGCAATGGGTGTAAACAGTGAGGTAAATGTCTCTAGTAACGGAGGGTAAGCAGGGTCCCTAGCAAGGGTGGTAAGCAGCGTCGGAAATGTCCCTATCATCGGGATAAGCAGTGTCTAAAATTTTCCTAGCAATAGGTGTAAGCAGTGGGGTAAATGTCATTAGCAATAGTGGGTAAGCAGTAGTGGAAATGTCTTTATCAACGGGGGAAAACAGTGTCGAAAATGTCGCTAGCAAAGAGAGTAAGTAGTGTTCGAAATATCCCTAGCATCTTGGGTAAGAAGTGGGTTTAATGTTTTTAGGCAATTGTGGAAAGCAGTGTTGGAAATGTCCCTAGCAACTGGGATAAGCAGTGGAAAAGTTTTTCTAGCAACGGGGTAAGCAGTGTGGGAAATGTCCCTAGCAACAAGGGGTAAACAGTCGGAGAAATGTCTTTAGCAACGTGGGGTAAGCCGGGGGAAAACGTCCCTAACAACGGGGTGTAAGCAGTGTTGGAAATGTCCCTAGCAACAGGTGTTAAAATGTCAGAAATGTCCCTAGTAACGTGTGTAAACAGTGGAGGAAATGTCCCTAGGAAAGGGGGTAAGCAGTGGAAAAAGTCCCTAGGAACGGGGATAAGTAGTGGAAAATGTCCCTAGGAACGGGGATAAGTAGTGGTTGAAATGTCCCTATCATTGGGGGTAAGCAGTGGGTTTTATATCCTTTGCAACTGAGGGAAGCAGTGGGGTAATGTCCTAGCAACAGGATGTATTCATTGGGAGAAATGTCACCAGCATCGGATGTAAGCAGTATCGAAAATTTCCCTAGCAACGGGGGTAAGCAATGTCCGAAATGTCCTTAGAAACGGTGGTAAGCAGTGGGGGAAATGCCCTTAGCAATAAGGGTAAGCAGTGTGGGAAATTTTCCTAGCAACGAGTTGTTTTCAAATAGAAATGTCCCTAGCAACGGGGGTAAACAGTAAGGGAAATGTCCCTAGCAACAGGTGTAAACAGTGTGGGAAATGTCCTTTGCAACGGGGGTGACCAGTGTGGGAAATTTCCCTAGGAAAGGGGTGTATTCAGTTGGAAATGTCCCTAGCAATAGAGGTAAACAGTAAGGGAAATGTCTCTAGCAACTTGAGGAAAGCAGTAGGGGAAATGTCCGTAGCAACGGGTTAAGAAGAGGGGAAATGCCCTTAGCAACACAGGTAATCAGTGGTGAAAAGGACCCAAGCAATTGGGGAAATATTGGGGTAAATATCCCTAGCAACATGAGTAAGCAGTAGGGGAAATATTTCTAGCAACGGGGTGTATTCAATGGGAGAAATGTCCTAGCAACGGAGTTAAACAGTAGGGGAAATGTCCGTAGCAACGGGTTAAGAAGAGGGGGAAATGCCCTTAGCAACATGAAAAGGACCCAAGCAATTGGGGAAATATTAGGGTAAATATCCTTAGCAACATGAGTAAGCAGTAGGGGAAATATTTCTACCAACGGGGTGTATTCAATGGGGGAAATGTCCTAGCAACGGAGTTAAACAGTAGGGGAAGTGTCCTTAGCAACTGGGTTAAGCAGTGGGAGAAATGACCCTAGCAATCATGGTAAGCAGTGTTGGAAATGACCCTAGCAATCATGGTAAGCAGTGTTGGAAATGCCCCTAGCAACAGGAGTAATCTGTGTCCAAAATGTCCGTAGCAACAAGGTAAGCAACAGAAAAAATGTCCTTAGCAACGGGGTGCATTCAGTGTAGGAAATGTCCTTAGCAACGGAGGTAAACAATGAGGTAAATGTCCCTAGCAATAGGGGAATGCAATGGCGGAAGTGTCCCTAGAAACGGGGGTAATAAGTGAAGGAAATGTCCCTAGCAATGGGGAAAAAGTAGGGGAAATGTCCCTAGCAACAGGGGTAAGCATTGGGTGAAATGCCCCTATAAACGTAGGGTAAGCAGTGGAAGAAATGTCCCTAGAACCGGGGATAAACAGTGGTGGAAACGTCCCGAGCAACGGGGGTAAGAAGTGTGGGAAATGTCCCTAGTAACGGGTTAAGCAGTGTCCGAAATGTCCCTAGCAACGGGTGTAAGCAGTGGGGGAAATGCCCTTAGCAACAAGGATAACAAGTGTGGGAAAGTTTCCTAGCAACGAGTTGTTTTCAGATAGAAATGTCCCTAGAAACAGGGGGTAAACAGTGGGGGAAATGTTCCTAGCAACAGTGGTAAACAGCCTTGGAAATGTCCTTTGCAACGGGGGTGAGCAGTGTGGGAAATTTCCCTAGGAACGGGGTTAAGCAGAGGGGGAAATGTCCTTTGCAACGTGAGGAAGGCAGTAGGGGAAATGTCCGTAGCAACAGAGGTAATCAGTGGTGAAAAGGATCCTAGGAATTGGTGAAATATTGGGGTAAATATCCCTAGCAACGGGCGTAAGCAGTAGGGGAAATATTCCTAGTAAAGGGGTGTATTAAGTGGGGGAAGTGTCCTTAGCAATGGAGTTAAATAGTAGGGGAAGTGACCTTAGCAACTGGGTTAAGCAGTGGGGAAATGTCTCTACCAATGGAAGTAAGAAATGGGGAAAGTGTCCCTAGAAACCGATGGTTAGCAGTAAGAGAAATGTGCCTAGGAACGGGAGTAAGAAGAGGGGTAAATGTTCCTAGCAACGGGGGTAAGCAGTGGGGGAAATTTCCCTAGCAATGAGATGTATTCAGTGTGAAATGTCCCTAGCAACGGAGTTAAACAGTGGGGAAAATGTCCATATAAACGGGTGGAAAGCAGTAAGGTAAAAGTCCCTAGAAACGTGTGAAAAACAGTTAGAAAAATATCCGTAGCAACGTGTGTAAGCAGTGGGGGAAATGTCCCTAGGAACGGTGGTCATCAGTGGGGAAAAGTTCCCTTGCAACAGGGTTAAAAAGTGGGGTAAATATTTTTAGCAACGGCGGTAAGCAGTAAAGGAAATGCTCCTAGCAACAGGGGTAGGCAGTAGAGGAATGTCCCGAGCATCGGGTGGTAAGCAGTGTCGGAAATATCACTAGCAACAGGGTAAGGAGTGTAAAAGGTTTTGTAGAAACGGCGTAAGCAGTTGTGTATATGTGTCTAGCAACGGGGGATAAGCTTTACTAGAAATGTCCTTAGCAACATGGGATAAGCAGTAAAGGAAATGTCCCTAGCAACGCGGTGCATTAAGTGGGGAAATGTCCCTAACAACGGAGGTAAAGAGTAGAGGAAATGTTTCTTGCAAATGGGTTAAGCATTGAGGGAAATAACCCTAGCAACGGGGTGTATTCGATGGGGGAAATGTCCCTAACAACGAAAGTAAACAGTAGAGGCAATGTCCCTCTCAACGGGGATAAGAAGGGGAAAAACGTCTTTAGCAACGGGGTAAGCAGAGGGAAGAATGTCCCGACCAACGGGAAAAGCAGTGTCACAAATTTCCCTAGCAACAGGGGTAAGAAGAGTCCGAAATGTCCCTAGCAGCAAGGGTAGACAGTGAAGGAAATGTCCCTAGGAACAGGAAGTAAGCAGTGTCGGATATGTTTTTAGCAATGGGGATAAGCCATGGGGAAAATAACCCTAGCAACAGGGGTAAGCAGTGTCCAAAATGTCCCTAGCAACGAAGGTAAGCAGCGGGGGAAATGTTCTTATCAACAGGGGTAAGTAGTGTGGAAATTTTTCCAGGAACGAGTTGTTTTCAGATGGAAATGTCACGGGCAACGGGAATTAAACAGTGGGGGAAATGTCCATAGCAACGGGTGTTAAAGAGTGGAAAATGTCCCTAGCAACGGGAGTAAGCATTGGGGAAATATCCATAGCAACAGGAAGTAAGCAGTGGGAAATGTCCCTAGCAATGGGAGTAAGCAGTGGGGGAAATTTCCCTAGCAATGAGATGTATTCAGTGTGAAATGTCCCTAGCAACGGAGTTAAACAATGGGGAAAATGTCCATATAAACGCGTGTATAGCAGTAAGGGAAAGTCCCTAGAAACGTGTGAAAAACAGTTAGAGAAATATCCGTAGCAACGTGGGTAAGCAATGTGGGAAAGGTCCCTAGCAACGGAAGTAATCAGTAGGGAAAAGGTCCGTAGCAATGGAATTAAAAAGTGGGGTAAATATACCTAGCAACGGTGATAAGCAATGGGGAAATGTCCTTAGCAATGGGGTAAACAGTGTTTGAAATGTTCCTAACAACGTGGTAAGCAGTGAGTTTAATGTGCTTGGCACCTGAAGTAAACAGTGGTGGAAATGTCCTTAGCAATGGAGGTAAGCAGTTTACGAAATGTCCCTAGTAACGGGGGGTAAAATGCGGGATAATGATCCTTAACAACGGGAATAAGTAGTTGGGGAAATATCTCTCGGAACGGGTGGTAAGTTGTGTCGGAAATGTCCCTAGAAACGTAAGCAAGCATTGTCCGAAATGTTCCTAACAACGGGGTAAGCAATGTCCGAAATGTCCCTTGGAATAAAGGTAAACAGCGGAGGAAATGTCCTTAGCAACGAGGATAAGCAGTAGGGGAAATTTCCCTAGCAACGAGTTGTTTTCAAATGGAAATGTCCCTAGCTACGGGGTGGTAAAGAGTAGGGGAAATGTCCGTCGCCTAGGGTTGTAAACAGTTGGGAAATGTCCCTAGCAACGGGAGAAAGCACTGTGAGAAATGTCCCTAGCAATGGGGAGTAAGCAGTGGGAAATGTCTTTTGCAAAGGGGGTAAGCAGTGTCTGAAACGTTCCTAACAACGTTGTTAAGCAGAGTCGGAAATGTCCCTAGCAACGGGAGTAAGCAGTTTCCGAAATGTCCCTAGCAACGGGGTAAGCAGTGGGTTTAATGTCCTTGGCAACTGGGGTAAGCAGTGGAGGAAATGTCCTGAGCAACGGGGTGTATTCAGTGTAGGAAATGTCCCTAGCAACGGAGGTAAACAGTGAGGTAAGTGTCCCTACCAATGGAAGTAAGAAATGGGGGAAGTGTCCCTAGAAACGGATGCTTAGCAGTGAGGGAAATGTGCCTATCAAAGGGAGTAAGTAGTGGGAGAAATTTTCCTGGCAATGGGGTGTTTTCAGTGTGAAATGTCCCAAGCAACGGAGTTAAACAGTGGGGAAAATGTCCATATAAATGGGTGGAAAGCAGTAAGGAAAAGTCCCTAGAAACGTGTGAAAAACAGTTAGATAAATATCCGTAGCAACGTGGTTAAGAAGTGGGGAAATGTTCATAGAAACGTTATTCATCAGTGGGAAAAGTTCCCTTACAACGGGGTTAAAAATTGGGGTAAATATTTTTAGCAACGGCGGTAAGCAGTAAAGGAAATGTTCCTAGCAACAGAGGTAGGCAGTGGAGGAATGTCCCGAGCATGTAAGCAGTGTCAGATATATCACTAGCAACAGGGGAAAGCAGTGTCCGAAATGTCTACAGCAACGGTGGTAAACAGTTTGGGAAATGTCCATAGGAGTGAGGGTAAACATTGGGTAAAATGCCCCAAGCAACGTAGAGTAAGCAGTAAAAGAAATGTCCCTAGCAACGGGGGTAAGTAGTAGGAAGAATGTTCCTAGCAACGTGGGTAAGCAGTGTTGGAAATGTCCCTAGCAACGGGGGTAAACAGTGCCAGAAATGTTCTAAGCAACTGTGTTTAGCAGTGTCCAAAATGTCCCTAGCAACGGGGTAAGCAGTTGGTTTAATGCCCTTTGCAACTTGGGTAAGCAGTGGGGGAAATGTTTTCAGCAACGGAGTGTATTCAGTGTAGGAAATGTCCCTAGCAACAGGGTGTATTCAGTGGGAAATGTCCATAGCAACGGGGTGTATTCAGTGTAGGAAATGTCCCTAGCAACAGGGTGTATTCAGTGGGAAATGTCCATAGCAACGTAGGTAAACAGTGAAGGAAATGACCTTTGCAGCGGGGATAAGCAGTGGGAAAATGTCCCTAAATCCGGGAATAAACAGTGGGGAAAATGTCCCTAGCAATGGGGTAGGCACTGAGTGAATTGTTCCTAGCAACGGGGGTAAGTAGTGTCGGAAATGTACCTAGCAACGAGAGTAAACAGTGTTCGAAATGTCCTTAGCAACGGGGGTAAGCAGTAGGGGAAATTTCCCTAGCACTGTGGTGTATTCAGTGCGAAATGTCCCTAGCAACGGGGTAAGCATAGGGTTCAATGTCCTTGGAGTCTGGGGTAAGCAGTGGAAGAAATGTCCCCAGCAATGGGGTTAAGCAGTTTCAGAAATGTCCGCAGCAACGGGGTAAGCAGTGGGTTTAATGTCCTTGGCAACTGGGGTAAGCAGTTGGAAATGGTCCCTAGCAACGAGGATAATCAGTGGGGAAAAGGTCCTTAGCAATGGGGGTAAGCAGTTAACGAAATGCCCCTAGTAACGGGGGTAAAATGCGGGATAATGATCCTTAACAACGGGAATAAGTAGTTGGGGAAATATCTCTCGAACGGGTGGTAAGTTGTGTCGGAAATGTCCCTAGAAACGTAAGCAAGCATTGTCCGAAATGTTCCTAACAACGGGGTAAGCAATGTCCGAAATGTCCCTCGGAATAAAGGTAAACAGCGGAGGAAATGTCCTTAGCAACGAGGATAAGCAGTAGGGGAAATTTCCCTAGCAACGAGTTGTTTTCAAATGGAAATGTCCCTAGCTACGGGGTGGTAAAGAGTAGGGGAAATGTCCGTCGCCTAGGGTTGTAAACAGTTGGGAAATGTCCCTAGCAACGGGAGAAAGCACTGTGAGAAATGTCCCTAGCAATGGGGAGTAAGCAGTGGGAAATGTCTTTTGCAATGGAGGTAAGCAGTGTCTGAAACGTTCCTAACAACGTTGTTAAGCAGAGTCGGAAATGTCCCTAGCAACGGGAGTAAGCAGTTTCCGAAATGTCCCTAGCAACGGGGTAAGCAGTGGGTTTAATGTCCTTGGCAACTGGGGTAAGCAGTGGAGGAAATGTCCTGAGCAACGGGGTGTATTCAGTGTAGGAAATGTCCCTAGCAACGGAGGTAAACACTGAGGTAAGTGTCCCTACCAATGGAAGTAAGAAATGGGGGAAGTGTCCCTAGAAACGGATGGTTAGCAGTGAGGGAAATGTGCCTATCAAAGGGAGTAAGTAGTGGGAGAAATTTTCCTGGCAATGGGGTGTTTTCAGTGTGAAATGTCCCAAGCAACGGAGTTAAACAGTGGGGAAAATGTCCATATAAATGGGTGGAAAGCAGTAAGGGAAAAGTCCCTAGAAACGTGTGAAAAACAGTTAGATAAATATCCGTAGCAACGTGGTTAAGAAGTGGGGGAAATGTTCATAGAAACGTTATTCATCAGTGGGAAAAAGTTCCCTTGCAACGGGGTTAAAAATTGGGGTAAATATTTTTAGCAACGGCGGTAAGCAGTAAAGGAAATGTTCCTAGCAACAGAGGTAGGCAGTGGAGGAATGTCCCGAGCATGTAAGCAGTGTCAGATATATCACTAGCAACAGGGGAAAGCAGTGTCCGAAATGTCTACAGCAACGGTGGTAAACAGTTTGGGAAATGTCCATAGGAAGTGAGAGGGTAAACATTGGGTAAAATGTCCCAAGCAACGTAGAGTAAGCAGTAAAAGAAATGTCCCTAGCAACGGGGTAAGTAGTAGGAAAATGTTCCTAGCAACGTGGGTAAGCAGTGTTGGAAATGTCCCTAGCAACGGGGGTAAACAGTGCCAGAAATGTCCTAAGCAACTGTGTTAAGCAGTGTCCAAAATGTCCCTAGCAACGGGGTAAGCAGTTGGTTTAATGCCCTTGCAACTTGGGTAAGCAGTGGGGAAATGTTTTCAGCAACGGTGTATTCAGTGTAGGAAATGTCCCTAGCAACAGGGTGTATTCAGTGGGAAATGTCCATAGCAACGGGGTGTAAGCAGTGTAGGAAATGTCCCTAGCAACAGGGTGTATTCAGTGGGAAATGTCCCTAGCAACGTAGGTAAACAGTGAAGGAAATGTCCTTTGCAACGGGGATAAGCAGTGGGAAAATGTCCCTAAATCGGGGTAAACAGTGGGGAAAATGTCCCTAGCAATGGGGTAAGCAGTGAGTGAAATTGTTCCTAGCAACAGGGGTAAGTAGTGTCGGAAATGTCCCTAGCAACGAGAGTAAACAGTGTTCGAAATGTCCTTAGCAACGGGGTAAGCAGTGGGGGAAATGTCCCTAGCACTGTGGTGTATTCAGTGCAGAAATGTCCCTAGCAAAGGAGTTAAACAGTGGGGAAATGTCCCTAGCAACGGGGTAAGCATAGGGTTCAATGTCCTTAGCAACTGGGGTAAGCAGTGGAAGAAATGTCCCCAGCAATGGGGTTAAGCAGTGTCAGAAATGTCCCTAGCAATGGGAGTAAGCAGTTTCCGAAATGTCCCTAGCAGCAGGGGTAAGCAGTGGGTTTAATGTCCTTGGCAACTGGGGTAAGCAGTTGGAAATGTCCCTAGCAACGAGGATAATCAGTGGGGAAATGGTCCTTAGCAATGGGGTAAGCAGTTAACGAAATGTCCCTAGTAACGGGGGTAAAATGCGGGATAATGATCCTTAACAACGGGAATAAGTAGTTGGGAAATATCTCTCGGAACGGGTAGTAAGTTGTGTCGGAAATGTCCCTAGAAATGTAAGCAAGCTGTGTCCGAAATGTTCCTTAGCAACGGGGTAAGCAATGTCCAGAAATGTCCCTCGGAATAAAGGTAAACAGCGGAGGAAATGTCCTTAGCAACGAGGGTAAGCAGTGGGGAAATTTCCCTAGCAACGAGTTGTTTTCAAATGGAAATGTCCCTAGCAACGGGTGGTAAAGAGTTGGGAAATGTCCGTCGCATAGGGTGGTAAACAGTTGGGAAATGTCCCTAGCAACGGGAGAAAGCACTGTGAGAAATGTCCCTAGCAATGGGGAGTAAGCAGTGGGAAATGTCTTTAGCAATGGAGGTAAGCAGTATCTGAAACGTTCCTAGCAACGTTGTTAAGCAGAGTCGGAAATGTCCCTAGCAACAGGGAGTAAGCAGTTTCAGAAATGTCCCTAGCAACGGGGTAAGCAGTGAACGAAATGTCCCTAGTAACGGTGGTAAAATGCGAAGGAATGTCATTAGCAACGGAAGTAAGAAGTTGGGAAAATGTCTCTAGAAACGTGAGAAAGCAATGTCCATAATCCCCTAACAACGGGGTAAGCAGTGAGTTTAATGTCCTTGAAACCTGGAGTAAGGAGTAGGGGAAATGTCCTCAGCAACGGGGTGTATTCAGTGTAGGAAATATCTCTAGCAACGGAGGTAAACAGTGAGGTAAATGTCCCTAGCAACGGAAGTAAGAAATGGGGAAGTGTCCGTAAAACCGATGGATAGCAGTGAAGGAAATGTGCCTAGCAACAAGAATAAGAAAAGGGTAAATGTCCATAGCAACGGGTTGTAAACAGTGGGTGAAATGTCTCTAGCAACGAAGGGTTAACAGTGGGGAAATGTCCCTTACAACGGGATTAAGCAATGGAGGAAATATCCTTAGCAACGGGGAGTAAGCAGTGGGAAATGTCCCTAGCAATGGGGTAAACAGTGTTGGAAATGTCCCTAGCAATGAAGAAAAGCAGTGTTGGAAATGTCCCGAGCAACAGTTGTAAGCAGTGTCTGAAATGTTCCTAGCAACGGTGTTAAGCAGTGTCGAAAATGTCCCTAGCAACAGGGTAAGCAGTGGGGAAATGTCCTTAGCAACGGGGTGTATTCAGTGTAGGAAATGTTCCTAGCAACAGAAGTAAACAGTGAGGTAAATGTCCCTACCAACGGAAGTAAGAAATGGGGAAGTGTCCCTAGAAACAGATGGTTAGCAGTGACGGAAATGTCCTTAGCAACAGGAGTAAGAAGAGGGGTAAATGTCCCTAGCAACGGAAGTAAACAGTGGTGAAATGTCCCTAGAAACGGGTGGAAAGCAGTAAGGAAAATGTCCCTAGAAACGTTTGGAAAGCAGTTAGAGAAATGTCCATAGCAACGTGGGTAAGCAGTGGGAGAAATGTCCCTAGAAACATGGGTAATCAGTGGGGAAAAGCTCCCTTACAACGGGGTTAAAAGTGGGGTAAATATTTTAGCAACGGCAGTAAGCAGTAAAGGAAATGTCCTAGCAACAGGGTAAGCAGTGTGGAATGTCCCGAGCATTGGATGGTAAGCAGTGTCGGAAATATCACTATCAATGGGGTAAGCAGTGTCCGAAATGTCTTTAGCAACAGTAGTAAACAGTTTGGAAAATGTCCCTAGCAACGAGAGTAAGCATTGGGTGAAATGTCCCAAGCAATGTAGAGTAAGCAGTAAAAGAAATGTCCGTAGCAACGGGGATAAGCAGTAGGAAGAATGTTCCTAGCAACGTGTGTTAGCAGTGTCCAAAATATTCCTAGCAACGGTGTTAAGCAGTGTCTGAAATGTCCCTAGCAACGAGGTAAGCAGTGGGCTTAATGTCCCTAGCAACAGGGTAAGCAGTGGGCTTAATGTCCTTTCAACTGGGGTAAGCAGTGGGGAAATGTCTTCAGCAAAGGGGTGTATTCAGTATAGGAAATGTCCCTAGCAATGGATGTAAACAGTGAGGAAAATGTCCCTAGCAATGGGGGTAAGCAATGGGGAAATGTCCCTAGAACGGGTGGTTAGCAGTGAGGGAAATGTTTCTAGCAATGGATGTAAGCATAGGGAAATATCGTTAGCAATGGGGGGTACAAAAGTAAGGAAATGTCCCTAGCAACGAGGGAAACCAGTAGAAGAAATGCTTTTAGTAACAGGGGTAAGCATTGGGTGAAATGCGCATAGCAACTGGGACAAAGCATTGGGGGAAATATCCCCATAACCGGGGATAAACAGTTGGGTAATGTCCCTAACAACGGGGTAAGCAGTGTCGGGAATGTTCCTAGCAGCGGAGGTAAGCACTGGGGGAAATTTCCCTAGCAACGAGTTGTTTTCAGATGCAAATGTCCGTAGCATAGGGTGGTAAACAGTGGAGAAATGTCCCTAGCAACAGGGGTAAGCAGTGGGGAAATAACCCTAGCAATGGGGTAAACAGTGTCCGAAATGTTTCTAGCAACGGTGCTAAGCAGTGTCGGAAATGTCCCTAGCAATGATGTTAAGCAGTGGGTTCAATGTCCTTGGCAACTTGGGTAAGCAGTGAGGGAAATGTGCCTAGCAACGGGAATAAGAAGAGGGTAAATGTCCCTAGCAAGGAATGTAAGCAGTGAGTAAAATGTCTCTAGAAACGGGGAAAGAGGTGGGAAAATGCCCTCAGTAACTGCGGTAAGCGGTGGGGGAAATTTCTTTCGCAACGACTTGGTTTCAAATGGAAATGTCCCTAGCAATGGGGTGTAAACAGTAAACGAAATGTTTCCAGCAATGTGTTATAAACAGTGTGGGAAATGTCCCTAGCAATGGGGTGTAAACAGTAAACGAAATGTTTCCAGCAATGTGTTATAAACAGTGTGGGAAATGTCCCAAACAGTGGAAAGTAAGCAGTGCCGAAATGTCCCTAGCAATTGGAGTAAACAGTGTCCGAAATGTTCTTATCAACGATGTAAGCAGTGGGTTCAATGTCCTTGGACACTTGTGTAAACAGTGGGGGAAATGACCCTAGCAACATGGGTAAGCAGTTTGGGAAATGTCCCTATGTACGGGTGGTAAGCTGTGTCGAAATGTCCCTAGAAACGTGAGCAAACAGTGTCCGAAATGTCCCTCGCAATAAAGATAAACAGCGGGGGAAATGTCCTTAGCAACGATGGAAAGAAGTGGGGAAAATTTCCCTAGGAACGAGTTGTTTTTTGATGGAAATGTCTTTGGCACTGGGGGGTAAACATTTGGGGAAATGTCCCTAGCAAAGGGTGGTAAACAGTGGGGAACTGTCCCTAGCAACGGGAGTAAGCACTGTGAGAAATATCCCTAGCAACGAGAGTAAACAGTTTCCGAAATGTCCTTAGCAACGGGGTAAGCAGTGGGTTTAATGTCCTTGGCAACTGGGATAAGCAGTTGGGGAAATGTTCTTAGCAACGGGGAGTATTCAGTGTAGGAAATGTCCCTAGCAACGGAGATAAACAGTGAGATAAATGTCCCTTCCAACGGAAGTAAGAAATGGGGGAAGTGTCCCTAAAAACGGATGGTTAGCAGTGAGGGAAATGTGCCTAGCAACGGGAATAAGAAGAGGGGTAAATGTCCCTAGCAACGAATGTAAGGAATGGGTAAAATGTCTCTAGAAACGGGAAAAGAGGTAGGAAAATCCCCTTAGCAACGGCGGTAAGCGGTGGGGGAAATTTCTTTCGCAACGAGTTGGTTTCAAATGGAAATGTCCCTAGCAATGGGGTGTAAACAGTAAACGAAATGTTTCCAGTAATGTGTGGTAAACAGTGGGGAAATGTCCCAAGCAACAGGAGTAAGCACTGAGGAAATGCCATAGCAACAAGTAGTTAGTAGTGGGAAATGACCCTAGTAACAGTAGTAAAAATGGGGGAAATGTCCCAAACAGTGGAAAGTAAGCAGTGCCGAAATGTCCCTACCAACTTGAGCAAGCAGTTCCAAAATGTCCTTAGCAATAGGGGTAAGCAGTGGGGAAATGTCCTAGCAACGGGGTAAGCAGTGGGGAAATGTCCAAAGCAACGGGATGTATTCAGTGGGAAAACGTCCCTGGCAATGGAGTTAAACAGTAAGGTAAATGACCTTGTAACAAGTGTAAGCAAAGAAAGAAGTGTTTCTAAGAAGGGGTGGTTAGCAGTGGGGTAAATGTCCTTAGCAACGTGTGCAAGCAGTGTCCGAAATATCCCTAGCAACGGTGTTAAGCATTGGGGAAATGACCCTAGCAACAGGGGTAAGAAGTGTAAAAGTTTTCTAGCAAAGTGGTAAGTGGTGGTTTAAATGTCTCTAGAAACGTGGGATAAGCAGTGAAGGAAATGCCTCCTAGAAACAAGGTGTATTCAGTGAGGAAATGTCTCTAACAACGGAGGTAAACAGTAAGGTAAATGTCCCTAGTAACGAACGTAAGCAAAGGAGTAAGTGACCCTAGCAACGGGTAGTTAGAGTGGGGGAAATGTCTCTAGCAACTTGTGTATGCAGAGGGAGAAATGTCTCTCTCAAAGCGGGCTAAGAAGTGTGCAAAGTTTTCTAGCCATAGAAGTAGGCGTGAGGGAAATATATATAGTAATGGGGGTAAGCAGTGTCCGAAATATCCCTAGCAACGGTGATAAGCAGTGGGGAAGTGACCCTAGCAACGGGAATAAGCAGGGAACGAAATGTCCTTATTAACGGGGGTAAAATGCGGAGGAATGGTCCTTACCAACGGGAATAAGTAGTTGTGGAAATGTCCCTGGGAACGGGTGGTAAGTGGTGTCGAAAATGTCCCTAGAAACGTGAGCAAACAGTGTCCCAAATGTCCCTCGCAATAAAGATAAACAGCGGGGGAAATGTCCTTAGCAACGATGGAAAGAAGTGGGGAAAATTTCCCTAGGAACGAGTTGTTTTTTGATGGAAATGTCTTTGGCACTGGGGGTAAACATTTGGGGAAATGTCCCTAGCAAAGGGTGGTAAACAGTGGGGAACTGTCCCTAGCAACGGGAGTAAGCACTGTGAGAAATATCCCTAGCAACGAGAGTAAACAGTTTCCGAAATGTCCTTAGCAACGGGGTAAGCAGTGGGTTTAATGTCCTTGGCAACTGGGATAAGCAGTTGGGGAAATGTTCTTAGCAACGGGGAGTATTCAGTGTAGGAAATGTCCCTAGCAACGGAGGTAAACAGTGAGGTAAATGTCCCTACCAACGGAAGTAAGAAATGGGGGAAGTGTCCCTAAAAACGGATGGTTAGCAGTGAGGGAAATGTGCCTAGCAACGGGAATAAGAAGAGGGGTAAATGTCCCTAGCAACGAATGTAAGGAATGGGTAAAATGTCTCTAGAAACGGGGGAAAGAGGTAGGAAAATCCCTTAGCAACGGCGGTAAGCGGTGGGGAAATTTCTTTCGCAACGAGTTGGTTTCAAATAGGAAATGTCCCTAGCAATGGGGTGTAAACAGTAAACGAAATGTTTCCAGCAATGTGTGGTAAACAGTGGGGAAATGTCCCAAGCAACGGGAGTAAGCACTGAGGGAAATGCCATAGCAACAAGTAGTTAGTAGTGGAAATGACCCTAGTAACAGTAGTAAAAATGGGGAAATGTCCCAAACAGTGGAAAGTAAGCAGTGCCGAAATGTCCCTACCAACAGCAAGCAGTTCCAAAATGTCCTTAGCAATAGGGTAAGCAGTGGGGAAATGTCCCAGCAACGGGGTAAGCAGTGGGGAAATGTCCAAAGCAACGGGATGTATTCAGTGGGAAAATGTCCCTAGCAATGGAGTTAAACAGTAAGGTAAATGACCTTGTAACAAGTGTAAGCAAAAGAAAGAAGTGTTTCTAAGAAGGGTGGTTAGCAGTGGGGTAAATGTCCTTAGCAACGTGTGCAAGCAGTGTCCGAAATATCCCTAGCAACGGTGTTAAGCATTGGGGAAATGACCCTAGCAACAGGGGTAAGAAGTGTAAAAGTTTTTCTAGCAAAGTGGTAAGTGGTGGTTTAAATGTCTCTAGAAACGTGGGATAAGCAGTGAAGGAAATGTCCCTAGAAACAAGGTGTATTCAGTGAGGAAATGTCTCTAACAACGGAGGTAAACAGTAAGGTAAATGTCCCTAGCAACGAACGTAAGCAAAGGGAGTAAGTGACCCTAGCAACGGGTAGTTAGAGTGGGGAAATGTCTCCTAGCAACTTGTGTATGCAGAGGGAGAAATGTCTCTCTCAAAGCGGGCTAAGAAGTGTGCAAAGTTTTCTAGCCATAGAAGTAGGCGTGAGGGAAATATATATAGTAATGGGGGTAAGCAGTGTCCGAAATATCCCTAGCAACGGTGATAAGCAGTGGGGAAGTGACCCTAGCAACGGGAATAAGCAGGGAACGAAATGTCCTTATTAACGGGGGTAAAATGCGGAGGAATGGTCCCACCAACGGGAATAAGTAGTTGTGGAAATGTCCCTGGGAACGGGTGGTAAGTGGTGTCGAAAATGTCCCTAGAAACGTGAGCAAACAGTGTCCCAAATGTCCCTCGCAATAAAGATAAACAGCGGGGGAAATGTCCTTAGCAACGATGGAAAGAAGTGGGGAAAATTTCCCTAGGAACGAGTTGTTTTTTGATGGAAATGTCTTTGGCACTGGGGTAAACATTTGGGAAATGTCCCTAGCAAAGGGTGGTAAACAGTGGGGAACTGTCCCTAGCAACGGGAGTAAGCACTGTGAGAAATGTCCCTAGCAACGAGAGTAAACAGTTTCCGAAATGTCCTTAGCAACGGGGTAAGCAGTGGGTTTAATGTCCTTGGCAACTGGGATAAGCAGTTGGGGAAATGTTCTTAGCAACGGGGAGTATTCAGTGTAGGAAATGTCCCTAGCAACGGAGATAAACAGTGAGATAAATGTCCCTTCCAACGGAAGTAAGAAATGGGGGAAGTGTCCCTAAAAACGGATGGTTAGCAGTGAGGGAAATGTGCCTAGCAACGGGAATAAGAAGAGGGGTAAATGTCCCTAGCAACGAATGTAAGGAATGGGTAAAATGTCTCTAGAAACGGGGAAAGAGGTAGGAAAATCCCCTTAGCAACGGCGGTAAGCGGTGGGGGAAATTTCTTTCGCAACGAGTTGGTTTCAAATGGAAATGTCCCTAGCAATGGGGTGTAAAGAGTAAACGAAATGTTTCCAGTAATGTGTGGTAAACAGTGGGGGAAATGCCCCAAGCAACGGGAGTAAGCACTGAGGGAAATGCCATAGCAACAAGTAGTTAGTAGTGGGAAATGACCCTAGTAACAGTAGTAAAAATGGGGGAAATGTCCCAAACAGTGGAAAGTAAGCAGTGCCGAAATGTCCCTACCAACTTGAGCAAGCAGTTCCAAAATGTCCTTAGCAATAGGGGTAAGCAGTGGGGGAAATGTCCTTAGCAACGGGGGTAAGCAGTGGGGGAAATGTCCAAAGCAACGGGATGTATTCAGTGGGAAAACGTCCCTGGCAATGGAGTTAAACAGTAAGGTAAATGACCTTGTAACAAGTGTAAGCAAAGAAAGAAGTGTTTCTAAGAAGGGGTGGTTAGCAGTGGGGTAAATGTCCTTAGCAACGTGTGCAAGCAGTGTCCGAAATATCCCTAGCAACGGTGTTAAGCATTGGGGAAATGACCCTAGCAACAGGGGTAAGAAGTGTAAAAGTTTTTCTAGCAAAGTGGTAAGTGGTGGTTTAAATGTCTCTAGAAACGTGGGATAAGCAGTGAAGGAAATGCCCCTAGAAACAAGGTGTATTCAGTGAGGAAATGTCTCTAACAACGGAGGTAAACAGTAAGGTAAATGTCCCTAGTAACGAACGTAAGCAAAGGAGTAAGTGACCCTAGCAACGGGTAGTTAGAGTGGGGGAAATGTCTCTAGCAACTTGTGTATGCAGAGGGAGAAATGTCTCTCTCAAAGCGGGCTAAGGAGTGTGCAAAGTTTTACTAGCCATAGAAGTAGGCGTGAGGGAAATATATATAGTAATGGGGGTAAGCAGTGTCCGAAATATCCCTAGCAACGGTGATAAGCAGTGGGGAAGTGACCCTAGCAACAGGAATAAGCAGGGAACGAAATGTCCCTATTAACGGGGGTAAAATGCGGAGGAATGGTCCTTACCAACGGAATAAGTAGTTGTGGAAATGTCCCTGGGAACGGGTGGTAAGTGGTGTCGAAAATGTCCCTAGAAACGTGAGCAAACAGTGTCCCAAATGTCCCTCGCAATAAAGATAAACAGCGGGGGAAATGTCCTTAGCAACGATGGAAAGAAGTGGGGAAAATTTCCCTAGGAATGAGTTGTTTTTTGATGGAAATGTCCCTGGCAATGGGGGGTAAACATTTGGGGAAATGTCCCTAGCAAAGGGTGGTAAACAGAGGGGAAATGTCTTTACCAACGGGAGTAAGCACTGTGGGAAATGTCCCTAGCAACGGGAGTAAACAGTTTCCGAAATGTCCTTAACAATGGGGTAAGCAGTGGGTTTAATGTCCTTGGCAACTGGGATAAGCAGTTGGGGAAATGTTCTTAGCAACGGGGTGTATTCAGTGTAAAAAATGTCCTTAGCAACGGAGGTAAACAGTGAGGTAAATGTCCCTACCAACGGAAGCAAGAAATGGGGGATGTGTCCCTAAAAACGGATGGTTAGCAGTGAGGGAAATGTGCCTAGCAACGGGAATAAGAAGAGGGGTAAATGTCCCTAGCAACGAATGTAAGCAGTGGGTAAAATGTCTCTAGAAACGGGGAAAGAAGTGGGAAATTTCTTTCGCAACGAGTTGGTTTCAAATAGAAATGTCCCTAGCAATGGGTTGTAAACAGTAAACGAAATGTTTCCAGCAATGTGTGGTAAACAGTTGGGGAAATGTCCCAAGCAACAGGAGTAAGCAGTGCCGAAATGTCCCTAGGAATTGGAGTAAACAGTGTCCGAAATGTTCTTATCAACGATGTAAGCAGTGGGTTCAATGTCCTTGGACACTTGGGTAAACAGTGGGGGAAATGACCCTAGCAACATGGGTAAGCAGTTTGGGAAATGTCCCTATGAACGGGTGGTAAGCTGTGTCGAAAATGTCCCTAGCAACTTGAGCAAGCAGTTCCAAAATGTCCCTAGCAATGGGGTAAGCAGTGTATTCAATGTCCTTGGCAACTTGGGTAAGCAGTGGGAGAAATATTTCCAAACGAGGGTAAGCAGTGTCCGAAATGTCCCTAGCAATGGTGATATGCAATGGGGAAATGACCTTAGCAATGGGGTTAAACAGTAGGGAAAATGTACCATGCAACGGTGGTAAACAGTGCAGGAAATGACCCTTTATACGAGGAGTAAGCAGTGGGGGAAATATCACAAACAACAGGTGGTAACCAATAGGGGAAAGTCATTAGCAACGGGATAAACAGTGGGGGAAATAACCCTAGCAACATGGGTAAGCAGTGGGGAAATGACCCTAGCAACTGGGGTAAGCAGTGTGTGAAATGTCCCGAGCAACGGGTGGTAAGCAGTGTCGGAAATATCACTATCAACGGGGGTAAGCAGTGTCCGAAATGTCTTCAACATTGGTGTTTATCAGTGGAGAAATGTCCTTAGCAACGGCGGTAAACAGTGAAGGAAATGTCCCTAGCAACAGGGGTAAGCATTAGGTGAAATGTCCCAAGCAAAATGGAGTAAGTAGGGGTAGAAATATCCAAGCATCTTGGGTAAACAGTGGGGAAATGTTCCAACCAACGAGGTAAGCAGTGTCCGAAATTTCCTAGCAACTGGGTAAGCAGTGAGTTTAATGTCCTTGGCTACTTTGGTAAGCAGTGGTGGAAATGTCCTTAGCAATAGGGGTAAGCAGTGGTGGAAATGTCCTTAGCAATAGGGGTAAGCAGTGGTGGAAATGTCCTTAGCAACGGGAATAAGCAGGGAACGAAATGTCCCTATTAACGGGGGTAAAATGCAGAGAAATGGTCCTTAGCAACGGGAGTAAGTAGTTGTGGAAATGTCCCTGGGAACGGGTGGTAAGTGGTGTCGAAAATGTCCCTAGAAACGTGAGCAAACAGTATCCTAAATGTCCCTCGCAATAAAGATAAACAGCGGGGGAAATGTCCTTAGCAACGAGGGAAAGCAGTGGGGAAAATTTCCCTAGGAACGAGTTGTTTTGATGGAAATGTCCCTGGCAATGGGGGGTAAACATTTGGGGAAATGTCCCTAGCAAAGGGTGGTAAACAGAGGGAAATGTCTTTAGCAACGGGAGTAAGCACTGTGGGAAATGTCCCTAGCAACGGGAGTAAACAGTTTCCGAAATGTCCTAACAATGGGGTAAGCAGTGGGTTTAATGTCCTTAGCAACTGGGATAAGCAGTTGGGGAAATGTTCTTAGCAACTGGGTGTATTAAGTGTAGAAAATGTCCCTAGCAACGGAGGTAAACAGTGAGGTAAATGTCCCTACCAACGGAAGTAAGAAATTGGAAAAGTGTCCTTAAAAACGGATGGTTAGCAGTGAAGGAAATGTGCCTACCAACGGAAGCAAGAAATGGGGGATGTGTCCCTAAAAACGGATGGTTAGCAGTGAGGGAAATGTGCCTAGCAACGGGAATAAGAAGAGGGGTAAATGATCCTAGCAACGAATGTATGCAGTGGATAAAATGTCTCTAGAAACGGGGGAAAGAGGTGGGAAAATGCCCTTAGCAACGGCCGTAAGCGGTGGGGGAAATTTCTTTCGCAACGAGTTGGTTTCAAATGGAAATGTCCCTAGCAATCGGTTGTAAACAGTAAACGAAATGTTTCCAGCAATGTGTGGAAAACAGTGGGGGAAATGTCCCAAGCAACGGGAGTAAGCACTGGGGGAAATGCTTCTAGCAACAAGGAGTTAGTAGTGGGAAATGACCCTAGTAATAGGAGTAAAAATGGGGGAAATGTTCCAAACAGTGGAAAGTAAGCAATGCCGAAATGTCCCTAGCAATTGGAGTAAATAGTGTCCGAAATGTTCTTATCAACGATGTAAGCAGTGGGTTCAATGTCCTTGGACACTTGGGTAAACAGTGGGGGAAATAACTCTAGCAACAGGGTTAAGCAGTTTGAGAAATGTCCCTATGAACGGATGGTAAGCTGTGTCGAAAATGTCCCTAGCAACTTGAGCAAGCAGTTCCAAAATGTCCCTAGCAATGGGGTAAGCAGTGTATTCAATGTCTTTGGCAACTTGGGTAAGCAGTGGGGGAAATATTACCAGTAACGAGGGTAAGCAATGTCCGAAATGTCCCTAGCAATGGTGATAAGCAACGGGGAAATGACCTTAGCAATGGGGTTAAACAGTAGGGAAAATGTACCAAGCAACGGTGGTAAACAGTGCAGGAAATGTCCCTTTATACGAGGGGTAAGCAGTGGGGAAATATCACAAACAACAGGTGGTAACCAATGGGGAAAAGTCATTAGCAACGGTGGTAAACAGTGGGGAAATGTCCCTAGCAACATGGGTAAGCAGTGGGGAAATGACCCTAGCAACTGGGGGTAAGCAGTGTGTGAAATGTCCCGAGCAACAGGGTAAGCAGTGTCCGAAATGTCTTCAGCATTGGTGTTTATCAGTGGAGAAATGCTCTTAGCAACAGCAGTAAACAGTGAAGGAAATGTCCCTAGCAACAGGGGTAAGCATTAGGTGAAATGTCCCAAGCAACATGGAGTAAGTAGGGGTAGAAATATCCAAGCATCTGGGGTAATCAGTGGGGAAATGTTCCTACCAACGAGGTAAGCAGTGTCCAAAATTTCACTAGCAACAGGGTAAGCAGTGCATTTAATGTCCTTGGCAACTTTGGTAAGCAGTGGTGTAAATGTCCCAGCAACGGGGGTAAGCAGTGGGGAAATGTCCTAAGCAACGGGGTGTATTCAGTGGGAAAATGTCCCTAGCAATGGAGTTAAACAGTAAGGTAAATGACCCAGCAACGGGGTAAGCAAAGGAAGAAGTGTTTCTAAGAAGGGGTAGTTAGCAGTGGGGAAATGTCCTTAGCAACGGGTGCAAGCAGTGGGGAAATGACCCTAGCAACAGGGGTAAGCAGTGTAAAAGTTTTCCTAGCAACGTGGTAAGTAGTGGTTTAAATGTCTCTTGCAACGTGGGATAAGCAGTGAAGGAAATGTCCCTAGCAAAAGGTGTATTCAGTGAGGAAATGTCTCTAACAACGGAGGTAAACAGTAAGGTAAATGTCCCTAATAACGAACGTAGGCAAGGGGTAAGTGACCCTAGCAACGGGTAGTTAGAGTGGGGAAATGTCCCTCTCAACAGGTGTATGCAGAGGGAGAAATGTTTCTCTCAAAGGGGGGCTAAGGAGTGTGCAAAGTTTTCTAGCCATAGAAGTAGGCGTGAGGGAAATATATATAGTAATGGGGTAAGCAGTGTCCGAAATATCCCTAGCAACGGTGATAAGCAGTGGGGAAGTGACCCTAGCAACAGAAGTAAGCAGGGAAGAAATGTCCCTAGCAACAGGGGTAAGCAGTAGTGGAAATGACTGTAGGAACAGTGAATTAGCTGTGAGGGAGATGTCCCTAGCAACGGAGATAAAGCAGTGGGTGAAATATACCTAGCAACAGGGGTGCTTAGCAGGGTCAAATGTCCCTAGCAACGGATGATAAGCAGAGGGTAAATGTCCCTAGCAACGGGGTTAAGCATATGGGAAATGTCCCTTGCAACGGGGAGGTTAGCAGGGGAGTGAAATGTCCCTAGCAATGGAGGTAAATCATGTGTGAAATGTCCTTAGCAACAGGAGTTAAGTAGTGAGGGAAATGTCTTTAGCAACGGGGGTGTAAGAAGTGAGGGGAATTCCCTAGCAACGGGGGGATTTCAGTGGAGGAAATGTCCCTTGAACGTGGGTAAGCAATTAAAATTCCATAGCAACAATGGGGTAAGCAAGAGGAAAATGTCCTAGGAACGGGGGTAAGCAGTTGTGGAAATTTCCCTTGCAACGGGGAGTAAGCAGTTAAGAAATGTCCCTAGCAATGGAGGGTAAGCAGTGGGTGAAATGTCCCTAGCAACGGGGTAGCATTGGGGAAATGTCCCTAGCAACGGGGGGTAAGCAGTGAGGAAATTTCCCTAGCAACGGGGGGCAAGTAGTGGGGAAATTGCTTTGGCAACAGTGAGTAAGCAATGAGGGAAATGTCCCTAGCAACGGGAGTAAGCAGTGTCGAAATGTCCTAGCAACGGTGTGTTTCAATGGGAGAAATGTCCCTAGCAACAGGGGTAAGCAGTGTGGAAATGTCCATAGCAACGGAGGATAAGAAGAGTGTGAAATGTCCCTAGCAACGGGTGGTAAGCAGTGTGGAAATGTCCATAGCAACAGGGGTTTAGCAATGTCGGAAATGTCCCTAGCAATGAAGGGTAAACAGTGTGTGAAATGTCCCTAGCAAATGGGGAGTAAGCAGTGGGTGAAATGTCCCCAGCAAAGGTGGGTAAGAAGTAGGGAAAATTTCCCAACAATGGGGTTATCCTGTGGGGAAATTTCCCCAGCAACAGGGTGTAAGCAGTGAAGGAAATGTCTCTAGCAACGGGGTTAGCAGAAAGTGAAATGTTCCAAAAAACGGTTGGAAGTCATGTGAGAAATGTCCCAAGCAACGGGGGGTTTAGCAGGAGGCAAATGTCTCTAGCAACGGGGGTTAGCAGGGGTGAAATGTCCCAAGCAACGGTGGGAAGTCATGCGTGAAATGTCCCTAGCAACGGGGTCAGACTGTGTGTGAAATGTCCCTAACAACAGGAGGAAAGCAATGAGGGAAATGTCTTTAGCAACGGTGGTGAGCAATGTTGGAAATGTCCGTTGCAACGGGTTATGCAATGAGGGAAATATCCCTAGCAACGTCAGTAAGCCATGTGGAAAATTTCCCTAGCAACAGAAGGGTAAAAGTGTGGGAAATGTCTCTAGCAACGGAGAGAAAGCAGTGGGGAAATGATCCAAGTAACGGGTTGTAAGTAGTGAGAGAAATACCCCACAACGGAGGGTAAGTAGTGGGGAAATGTTCTTAGCAACGGGGCTATTCTGTTGGGGAAATTTCTCTTGAAACGGGGGTAAGCAGACTGGGAAATGTCCATTCCAACGGTTGTTAAGCAGTGGGTGAAATGTTCCTAGCAACAGGGGGGGTAAGCAGTGGGTAATAATCGGCAGTAATCCATGTGGGAAAGTCTATAGCATTGGGGTGTAAGCAGTGTGGTAAATATCCATAGCAACGGGGGTAAGCAGTGTGTAAATGTCCCTAGCAACGGGAGGGTAAGCAGTGTGGGAAATATCCCTAGCAATAAGGGGTAAGCAGTGTGTGAAATGTCCCTAGCAACAGCGTTCAAGCTTTTGTAAAATATCCGTAGCAACGGGAGGTATGCAGTGAGAGAAATGTCCCAATCAACGTGGGTAACCAGTGTGGGAAATGTTCCTAGCAACGGTGGTGTAAACAGTGGGGATATTTCCATAGCAACGATGTGGAAGCAGTGTGGGAAATGTCCCTAGCAAAGGAGATTAAGCAGTGGTGGAAATGTCCCTAGCAACAGGGGTAAACAGTGGTGGAAATGACTGTAGCAACAAGGAATTAGCGGTGAGGGAGATGTCCATGGCAATGGGGATTAAGCAGTGGGTGAAATACACCTAGCAACGGGGTGTTTAACAGTGTCAAATGTCCCTAGCAACGGATGGTAAGCAGAGAGGGATATAACTTCAATCCCTTTACACGGGTTTAAGATGGGCTCAAACATTCAGACAAATAGTATTGAATGACTGTGTTTCCTCAAGTATATGATTTGAAAATTAGGAACACCAAGCGTTGGAAGCCATCTCGTTACTTTCCGCGAAATTAAATAACAAACAAACATATCGGTATTTCTACCACACACCTGTGTGCTTCACGTCATCACGAAGAAGAACTGAAGATCTTCAATTATAAAACGTTATGTGTATGAAAACAGCTTTCCGCTTGTACAGCGGTAAGTCTACGGATTTACAATCAGGGGTTCAATTCACCTCGGTGGGCTCAGCAAATAGCTCGATGTGGCTATTTGTTAGAAGAAAATATACACACATACTCTCAAATCGTTAGTTCAATATATTCTGCACACAAAATTTTGTTTTTTTTCAAATAACAGAAAAGTAATTTGTCAAAATAAAAACAAATGTTTTAATGTAAGATAATAATAATATTTGATCATGAAAACGTTAGCGGTTCTAAATAAAAGAATTGTTATCAACTGAGCGAATGTTTGTTACCGAAATGTTACTATTTGTCATATATGAAATTTACACTGAACGTGTAAAGAAAACTTTTAAAATTCCTGTCAATATTTTTTGTGCTCTAAAGAAAACTTACCAGACAGTGGGCAGGATTCATTACATATAAAAAATTAAGTACCATAATGAGTGAAGAAACTAATTATAAAGCTTGAAACGGTAAGTGAATGGCAGTTAATCAGGGAGGGTTTGTTTGATTTCTGTTATATATCCTTACAGCTTTGGTGAGTCGAAGTTAATATAATTAAGTGTTTCATGCTGAGTTGTATAATAAGTTAAATATCTTGAAGAAAATGTTGAGATATTTGACTCAGTGGGAAGGTTGCTCGTCATCACCACCCACCGCCAAGTCTTGAGCTACTCTTTTACGAACGAATACTGGGTTTGACCGTCGAATAATAACGCCCCCTTAGCTGAAAGAGTGAGAATGTTAGGTGCGACGGGAATACGAACCCGCGACCCTTACACTACGAGTCGAATGCATTAACCTTCCTGTCCATTCCGGGCGCTGTTTAGTATTAAAATGCATTATAAATGCAAGAAATGTCGTATTTGTATCTCACAACAACTGGTACGTGTATTAACGTTTTAAAACGTTATTCTGTACTTATCAATGAAAGTGTTAATACCCATACCAGCCGTTCTGAGATACATTTTTTATTTTAAGTGGATTTCTCGTCATGAATAAATATCGTATTTATTGAATTAAAAGTTTAAATATGTTAAATCAAGATTATTGTTGGGCTGAAAGAATTATACACATTACTATTGTTGTTAACTTAAATTTGAAATTTTTATCTGTTTTACGAAATCGGTAGAGTAAGTAAACTGATTTTAAATACGACTCTCTGTCTTGAGATCCAACTGAAGTGGTTCCGAAGGCTACGCTCCCCTCGGTTTCAAAATGTACAATTACAAGATTCGCTTGGTGGACAGCACTCATTTCGATATGTCTTATTGCTTTGTGGTAAGTTACATGTCATTTTCAATTTCTTTATAATTAATGTATGTGGAACACAGGGAATAATCATTTGAAGATATTGATTTCTGTATTCACACTGCTGTTAGAAACATATGCTTTCACGTGAGGTACTATATTCATGTATCTGTCTTCTTACGACACACTATGTTGATAGATCTAATTTCAAGCAAGGTATTAATTTGAGATCTCCGCCTTTATATGACGTATTATTTTGGTTCATGTGAAGTACTACGTTCCATGGGTCGAAACATTATAACTGAATACACTTGTCTAAAGAATCCATACAATTATTTGTTGGTTAAGCATGAAACACATTTATAGTTATATCTGTAACCCATTATCCATAGCTTATTTAATAATAATATGTATTTTAATGGTCTTGAAACACGTGATTCTTATTGTGCAACGTTCTTTCTTCTTTCTACAACTGGAAAGAAAAAACTCGGGAATGTTTTGAAAAACTGTATCGAACACAAACAGCCTGGTGATGAAAAGATAACTACGTATGAATTGGATATATTGGAGGCTATGCCACTGATCACTGAATGTGGGAAAAGGTCCCGACAAAGAACATTAAGAAGACAAAAACTAATGTACTAAGAAAGAAAAAAGTGACCAAACGAACAACCCTGGAGACGATATATGAAAATGACCTAGAAGAAAGGAATACATTGGTTCGAAATTCAATTACGTTCTTATTCATCTTACGTTCTAATTAATATTTGGTACAAGTAAATTCACATTTTTACAGTTAAAAACATTCCATTTTAATGTATGTATACTACGTCAAACTACGTGTACAATATCAAACAGATGTTGCATGTTTAAAATCAGTGTTGTTAATACCTTTGGTTATCCCCAACTACTGAAAAAGATGCGTTCAGAAAATCTTTAATGTTCAGATTCATTTGAATGCATGCGATGTTTTTCCAAAATAGACCTACCTACACGTGTTAGATGCCATTGAGGTCTGATAAGTCTGATTATCTTTTCTAATGTCCATAGCATTAATAACATGTGGAAAACATAAAGATCAAAATGCCCTTTCGTGATTTTTCATTCACATACATACTACTACTACTGATATTGAATTATTGAATATTTTAAAGCACCATAAAGTGCGTGATTTACTCCAAAGTTGCAGAAAAAATAAGACAGTTTGATACCATTTCTCTCTGTAACATAAAGTAAATAACCAGTCATTTGGAGTTCATATCACATAACTTTTCATGTTTAATTTATATAACTATAAACTGAGTAGAACACTTGACATTTAATTATAACCGCACTTTCATCTTATCTAGAAGTTCTTAAGTAGTACCACCGACTGCTATGACCAATAGAAAGTGTATTTTACCGGGTACGTAATTCTGACAATTGTTTGTAAATATGTGATCAATAAGACGTTTCTCTGGAAAGGAATGGGATTTTTCAACCCACATATATTTCATGATTGATCATGTTAAAATGGTTTCAGAATACAGACAAAGTTTCTACTTCTGCTACCATTACGAACAAAAATAAATAAGATAATAGATGTTTTTTAAGAACGACTCCACTGACACAATTTAATGAACGTATAATTTTGTGTATGTTTTCTTTCTATCTAATACAAAGTCGATTTTCGTCTATAAGTGATTTTGAGAATTCCATTACTATTTGACTTTCCTTCAAGCCTTCTTTTGGGTCATGTCTGATTCTTTTATATGTTATTAATAATATATAAATTATTAAATCATTATTATTGATGATTCTAAAAAAAAACTATGGTAACAATTATTTGGTGCTTTTTAAAAACCAAACTAATCTTATCATCCATTACACAGATATTTGTGTGTTTAACTTGTTTTATACGTTTTTACAGCAGTTTCTTAACTTCACATATGTGATCAAGATACAAAAAAAAAAAGGATTGGTACAGTTTTCCATGTTGATGATAACCTCCAGCAGGGAAACTGTTGGTGTGACTTCTAAAATTAACAATTTTTTTCAGTTTAAAAATACCTCTTTGGTTATCCTACACGTTTTTAAGGTGCTTCTGTTTCTATTTCTTCTTTGTGAATATACACTGTACTTAAAGCAAACATGCATCTATACAAATTGAATATAAATATCTTCAAAGTAATGTTAAAAAATCTCGTATTCTTCAGTCATCTGAGAGACTTGAACCACAAGAATGAAAGGATCAGTGCAAAATGAAACACCAGTTTTTACAAATCAAATTATTATTAAAATTTTTAATTCAAAACCCTTTTTACCACTGAAGTTCTTTTGCCACATTTAGTCCAATTCAGACATTAAACCTCAGAACGTGTGAAACCATTTTCAAAGGAATATGGCCAAAGAATATCTTCGCTTGAAGATTAGCCGAAAAGCTTTTTGCTTCAGCATCTCAATCATTTAATTTCCATGTTATAAATATATTTTACGATGCATAAAGAAAAAGTATTTTCCGTTTTACAGTCAAGCTTCACTTAAAATTGAAGATAACGTAGACCTGAAACAAAATTTTCGCACACCAGTAGCCAAAGATCGACCTAAAGTGGGGTGTATAAGTAAAATATTGTGTTTCTGAAGTTGATCCGTCAGAGAGTATCTTGTGTACGTTTAACCTCGTTAACAGTTAAACTTTGTAACAGAAAAGCCAGTAATTTCATAACAGTGTTTGTGTGTTTTTTTCGTATAGCAAAGCCACAAAGGGCTATCTGCTCAGCCCACCGAGGGAATCGAACCCTGATTTTAGCGTTATAAGTCCGGAGATATACCGCTGTACTAGCAGGGGCAATTCAATAACACTAACTAATGGATGCACATTAGCTTAGACACAAATATCGCAAACATATGGTTATTGTTTGTTTATTTGTTTTGGAATTTCGCACAAAGCAACTCGAGGGCTATCTGTGCTAGCCGTCCCTAATTTATTAGTGTAAGAAGAGGGAAAGCAGCTAGTCATCACCACCCACCGCCAACTCTTGGGCTACTCTTTACCAACGAATAGTGGGATTGACCGTCACTTTATAACGCCCCACGGCTGGGAGGGCGAGCATGTTTTAGCGCGACTCGGGCGCGAACCCGCGACCCTCAGATTACGCCTTAACGCGCTAGGCCATAACATATGGTTAAATTGATAAAATATTTGTTATCAAATTTCTAGCGGCAGTAAAAGTATATTTCAAATACTTTTCAAACAATAAATAACACATAATCTTTTTCTTTGTGTGTACATCTAGCTTGATTGTTTGTAAAAGTAAGACATTAATATAAAATTCTAAAGTTATAAGTGATACTATTGTGATCATATTCATAATCTTACGTATACATAAGCAATATAAATTATTTTTAATCAACACACACGGTGGGTGAAATATCAAAGGAAAACTTAATGGCTGTAACATATTTAAAAGCGAGATGGGTGATTTCGATTTAGGTGGTCTTGCTGTAAAATTAATATTGTGCAATCAATGAAAATAAGGCCTAAAATCAAAAACTTTGAAATAATCTGTAATATCACGTTTGTAATGGTCATCACTATATTAACATTTGTATATTCATGCGTCTCACAATTGTACGTCAGTCAACACTAATTCGCTGCTATCTTTCCTTCGTATTCTCTCGCTACTAGTCACTACTTCATTGAGAGGTGTGTATTAAGTAATTGGTTCTTCTCCTACGGGCTTCTATTGTGCAAACTAATATAAGAGTGGAACTACGTTCAATTTCGTGGACTACTTCAGAACCTGAAGCAAGCAGTATACAAACGTAAATATAGATTAATTGACCTAAAATAGCCATAGATAATTATTTCTCTCTGCACTGTACGCTTTATATGTAGCTTTGTTTTATAAGTGAAATAACACTGTTACTATGGGCACAGAGTATACTTATCTGAGTGATGTCGTGAACTGATGTAACATTGTCAGGTGAAAAAACTTTCTATAAGAATAGTGATATTAAATTTAATTGTTTTCTCCTGAACTGGGAAATTATAACATGTTTGTATTATGCGGTACCAAATTAAGTAAATTAACCGTAATAAACAACAAAGAAAACTTTCTTAAGATTCAGCGTGAAATTAAGATACAATCAAACATAATATATACAAAGTTTCTCTTTGCAACTTCTTTCTTGAACCAGTCTTAGTAGGTAATGTATGATATTAATCAAAATAAGACCGATAATAAACATATTATAATACACTAGTATTTGCGATGAAGAACCCGTATAGTTACGGATACGTTTATTTTTCGCATTTCATAAGCCATAATCTTATTTTTTTATTTGTGTGTGTGGGGTAATTCTCCCAGTGTTCCAAGGCCTAAAATATACACCACATGTTATATTATATACGTAAATTCAAATATATACACACACAGTGGTATCTCGGTCCTCGAACGACTCCCTTCTCGAAGAATTCAGTTTTCGAACATATTATTTGAAAAAAAAAAAAATGTCTCGGTTTTCGAACATAAACTCAGTTCTCGAACCAAGCTTGGCGTGGGCCGAAAATGGTTGAAGGGTCGTTCGGGTCATCAGACGGGTTATTTCGGGGGTTCGGGCTAAAACCTGCTGTGAACGTTCTCGTTTTTACTTCTTTCCAAATATTCTGATTAAATAAGCCATCATGGGATCAAAGAAGTATAATAAAAGTGGCAAACCAAAAGATAAGTTATTAGAGCTACAATAGAGATGGAAAAAAATCTCATAGCGAAGTAAAAAAGTGGTGTTCGCGTGTTTAACCTTGCTACACAGTTTGGTATGGTGAAGTCTACAGTCTGCACCATACTGAAAAATAAAGAGTTCATCAAAGGAGCTGATATTGCAAAAGTAGTGACAGTGCTTACGAAACAAAGATAACAAACAATGGAAGAGGTAGAAAAACTGTTATTGATTTGGGTAAAACAGTTATCTGGTGATAGCATTTGTGAGACCATCATTTGTGAGAGAGCAAAGCAGTTGCATGCTGACCTCCTGAAAAACACCGCTGGAACGAATGCTGATACAAGCGATGCCTTTAGTGCCAGTAGGGTGGTTTGAAAAGTTAGGAAGAGAAGTGGCATACACAGTGTGATGAGACATGGGGAAGGTGCCAGGCAGAAACAAACCTTATTAGACAAGTTTTTAGTGAGAAATAGGTCTAGTGAGTCTCAAGCAGGTTGTTGCGGTGCAAAGCGACAGAAAAGAGAAAGAACTCCAGAAGTAGAGTTACCTCACGTTTTTATGGAAGGTGACACCCCTTCCAAACAATAATAACCCTCTTACTCACCACCTTTCACTTATGCCATCAGCTCAAAACTAACTGCTCAAGTTTCGAGTCATTGCTGAAACGTTTGCTTCCGGGAAATTTTTACTGAAAGAGAACGTATTTTTTTAAAACACGTGGAGCTTTGGTTCCGAAGCACAATAATAGATTTATCCATGGATGGTGGATCCGGAGGGACAGGTGCCCCTTTTTCTTTCCAAAGTAGTAAAGTTTTCTTTTCCAAAGGCAAAAACTATAGCATAAAAAGTATAGTGAAGTTTGTGACAACAGTGTGTAGAGTCTTAAAATACAAGTTGGGTTGAATTTAATAAGGTTTTTACCGGCTCGATTATTTTTTATTGGGATAATTAATAAATTGGACATGAGTTTGTATTTATTGAAAATGGTGAAGCTGGTGGGTTTTAAATTATCGAAATATAGAATTGTTTGTTTATAAGTTTTCTTATGTCGAAAGACTTGGGGTGACTATTTTCCCACAAGTAGCTGAAGAGAGTAAAAGGCATTTGAAACTGAGATACTGTGTGTTCAAGAACTCAACTCCTGCCCCTTAGCTGATTCTCCATAGTTGCTGACTAGTTTGATATCTGCGTTTGGATCATGTCTGATAGATAGAATATCCTCAATGTTTTTGGAAGCTGTTACAACTTGATGGTAATGCAAAAATCTGGTAATGAGTAACATTTTTAGTTTTTTTAAGTTTGATTTTTAAGGTTTTGGTTTTAATTTGTGTATGTATGTGTATATATATATATATAGTCACTGTCAAGCTTTTAAGAGTTTCATCTATTTCAAGGGCTTAACATGTCCTTGTGATTAGGATGCTCCTCTCGCAATCTGGGGGAGGGGTCACAGGTCGGAATTCCATCACAGAAAATGCTGTCCTTTTCTGCCGTAGGCTATCGTTTATAATTCAGGACAACTAACGCAGGTATCTTAGGTATAGTTTTGTTTATAATTTAAGAAAAAAAATATTTGATAAAAAAATTTTGTAATTATATTATTCAAAACTTCGCCTCTGTTTGGTTTGCCGACTTGATCACAAAGATGAACACTGATAATTAGTTAAGTGAGGATATCACTAGGGTTCAGATGGGTGTGACTTTTTACACGCAATTATCCGTTTTCGAAACGCGCGAAGGACAAACAATCTAGATGTGAACTAAACATTCTACCTCAGGGTATTCAAACATACACGGTACACGACGACTTCTTATATACCTGATGCTAATGTAATAGGCGGTTTTATTGTTTCAGACTGAACATACACTAGACAGGAGTAGCCTGAGTTCAGTCTGTTACCACACTTACAGAGTCTAATGGGTTATTGTTGTGTTAGAAGAAGTAGGCTAATAAATAACGAAACAAACGGCATTCTTGGCCTTAATGTAACCAAATTTGGTAAGTGTAACCTGTAAGAAAACTATGCTTTCCTTTGTAAATGTGAACAGGGGCTTTGAAGCAATAGAATTGATATGTGTAATAGACGTTGCCATGGTGGCTATTCGTTACACATTGTATTTTCATATTATCGTGTGATTATAGATGTGATAACTGTTTTGGAATTACACGTAACAGTGGCTTACCTTTTCTTCTCAACTTCTCATATCTTGAAGAATCTACATTATCTATGTCAAGGTCTCTTCGTGTGGTTGGATGGTAACAGTAACATCGTCTTGAAGTTAACGACTCCATTAAAGCTACGTGTGGTTAATTGGGCTTTAATTTCAAATCATGTTTTTAATTGGTTACTTCATATCTTGCGGTAATGTTGGAAATATTTATATTTTAAATAACTCGAAACAGCTTTCTCTTTTGGACCAGTTTAATAATGTGATGTTCCCTCATTACAGATGCTATTTCGAAAGCAACATCACGTTTCGACAGTTCGAAACTTGGACATCTGTATCATCAGCGTACAATTATCGTTTCTCATCCCTGAGTTCAAGATCAGTGAAAGTGGTTGAATAAATGCAAACATTTTACTGTTTCGTAACACAGAAACAATCGATATCCAAAAACTTTTTGAAATATTGGATGCATCCCTCAATGATCTTTAAATCTCCCCCGCGAAAGATTTAAGCACTTAACTCAGTTGGTGAGACACTCGCTTTGCTCGAAAGGACTCAAATATATATTTTTAAAACTTTATTACCATGTTAAAAAAATGTTTCCCAAGTAATAGTTATTTCATGCCCTTGAGACAAGGGCTTGAGGACTAGTACCTTTTGTAAGAGGGAGAAAGAATGTAGTAACTTGATTTGTTAAGATGTGTATTAACAGCAGTAATTAATGGGTCACTAGATAACTAGAGAAGACAAATCTAATAAATAATGTGTTAATCTTATGAATGGGACAGTGACTTGTTATAAAAACATAATGGTTCCTTGAGAAACACGTGTTGAGTCATTTTGAAAGATGTCCTAATTATGTGATTCAGAATCATACTAATTGAAAACATACTTTGTTTCTTTTACATGAAGGCCCTTGTGGACTGTACAATACTAGAAAACGGATTTCAATTCAAATGGTGGGTAGAACACAAAGAGACCTTTGTGTAGCTTTGTGTTTAATTGCAAACAAACAAATCTTACTTGAGGACGGATGTTATTTTCATGAATTAAGGTATTTCTTTCTGTTATTTTTATGCAATATTTCCATCTCGCTGTCTTCAAAGCAGGTCATCTCAGACATTGTTTAAAATTAATGACTTTGATTCTTGTTCTATGGTAATCTATTAAAAGCAATCACGAACAACAGTAATTTATTACAATATTTTTCTCCACAAAAAGAAAATAACAATCGAGTAACCAAACGATCAGGAAAATTTCTAAATATGAAGAGAAGGAGTATTCATAATAATCAAAAGTCAGAGAAATTTCCAAACATGGAGGTGTATGGTAACAACCAAAGAGATTTCCAGAAATGGAGGGAGGAATTATTCAATAATAACTGGAGAAGCGCAGACATTTCCAAACATAGAGGTACGGGGTATTCAGTAATGACAAAACAGCCAGGCGTATTTTCAAGTATAGAAAGAAGAATTATTCAGTTATAACATAACAGACAAGGACATTTCCAAACACGGAGGAAGAGATTATTTAAGAAATAATTTCCTTGATTTACTAAAAATAAAGCAAATGTGAATTAATTCTAAAAAACATAAAGATTCATTATGAATGAGACGATAACTCACAATAAAAAAATATGTTGTCTTGCTATGAAAGAAAAGAAGACTTTTCGGAAGACTCACTAAGAGAGACAATGCCTTATTATAAAACTCATGTTAAAGTTATTATAAGAGATGTGTTAATTGTTATCGTCCAATAGCGATATCATGCTCAAAATTTTTGACGAACAAAACAATTTACTGAAATTTGACAAAAATGCAAAGAAAATTTGAAAACAAGTATGTGTTTGTTTGGAACCTCATGCTAGTGGTGTGAGTCCACAGGCATACCATTGTACCGTTGGGGGGTCGTAACAAGCAAGTAAACAAAATTATTAATTCAAAATAGGCTTCTTCTTAAATTTCTGGTTCTTGCATTGATATGATTAACTATTGTCAGATGTAAAAGATTACGGACTCTTGTTGATTCTGTTGTTGTTATTGTTTTAAATTAAGCATAAAGCTACACAATGAGCTATCTGTGCTCTGCCCACCACTGGTATCGAAACTCGGTTTTTAGCGTTTTTAGTCGGCATACATATAGCTGAGCCACTGATGGGGGGTGTTGATTCTACAATCTTCATGAATACCTTGTATTCTGCGTTTAGTTGTGGGAATGCTTTGACGCTTTGAGTCAATCTGATGTTGAAATTACCCAAAGACATTATCCTTCCATCTGAATGGCCTTCTTACAGGTTCCATCCTCTTATAAGACTGTAAATACTAAATGTTCTCGACCCCGTCCCCTTAGAAATGTTACGTTTCTGAGTGCAATTTCGACAAATCTCATTTTTTATGCAAAGCATTAATTACCTATGTTTCTTTTCCCCACAATTTCAGTTACATGTAAACAGAAACAAGTGTTGTTTATTTCAACTAATGTTTAAACATTTGTTTTTTATATTTGCTAGTGAACTTAGCAAAAATACTTGAATGATATATTTGCGCTCGCTGTCCCTAATTTTGAACTCATATATTAGAGGGAAGGCTTTTAGTCAGCCACGACTACTCTTTTACCAACCAAGAGTTGATTTGGCCATAACATTAGGTTTCCCCATGGCTGAAAGGCCAAGGTTGTTTGATGACGGGATTCAAATCTTTGAGGCCGCAGATTGCGAGTCAAGTGCCCAAACCTTCCTAACAATTATTCCAGACTTTGTATAAAGGAAATAAATAATTTTCTCCACCCAGTCCATACCCATTAGTCCCTAATAGTGAAATGGGAATTACGTCACGATAACAGCCATAAAGTTAGTAACTGCTTTTGTTGCAAGTATAAACAAAGACATCCATCAAGAGAGACTCTGTTTAATTTTTATGTTAACACTAAAACTC
>NW_027467782.1:1498354-1539209 GCF_004210375.1 Tachypleus tridentatus | reverse complement strand
GAATAGAGTTGATGTGATAAACAGCTGTAACTCTTCAAACAGAGAATATGTTGACCTTGTGTAGACAGCTATGACGAAGACCTAGAGTAAAGCTGACGTAGTAAGCATCTATAACTGTGACACAGAGCAAGCTGACCTTTTAAACAGCTGTAACTGAAACAGAGAGACAAGAAGATGTGGTAAACTATTTTGACTGGAAACACAGAGTAAGCTGGCGTGTTGTTTACTTCACACATCTGGTGTGATGTTCTTAGTGTTTTTAACTGCTAAACTCTAATATTCCTCTACATTATGTTGGATAAGTGACCAAATATATTGAAACGATCAACGTTACATGAGTAAAGATAGTCACGGTTTATAGCTTTGTGGATATATATGATATATTTGTAAAGAGGTGTATTGGTTGATCAAAATACCATTTGTCAAGCATGATGAATGGTTCCAGTGGTGAGTGTGATGATTATTTTTAAAATTGTGTTTATAACTATTTGTAATGGGTTGAATCTTTCAAAACCCGTATTCACATACAAAATCTACGTGGATGGAATTAATCAATCGACTCTTTGTGGGAGTCGAAATGAAAATAATTAAGTAGGAAGAAGTATTATTATTACCGTGAGTCACGAAGATAGTGGAGTTGTTGTCGTGCAGAGGAACAATGAGTTATGTGCACTCTTTCCACTAAGAGGAATTGAACCTCAGGATTTTAGCATTGTAAGTCCGTATACTTACCGACAGATGGATCTGGAGTAATTGCGCAAGTGTATTGCGTTACTTCTCGTATTAGGATAGAAGTTAGTTCGAAGATGTCTAAGTTGCATCTGTACATTCTTTTTATTCGCAGCTTTGCTGAGCTTTTAAGTTCGGTAGAGTTTTAGTGTTAACATAAAATTAAACAGAGTCTCTCTTGATGGATGTCTTTGTTTTATACTTGCAACAAAACAGTTACTAACTTTATGGCTGTTATCGTGACGTAATTCCATTTCACTATTAGGGACTAATGGGTATGGACTGGGTGGAGAAAATTATTTATTTCCTTTATACAAAGTCTGGAATAGTGTGAAGGTTTGGGCACTTGACTCGCAATCTGCGGCCTAAAGATTTGAATCCCGTCATCAAACAACCTTGGCCTTTCAGCCATGGGGAAATTATAATGTTATGGCCAAATCAACTCTTGGTTGGTAAAAAGTAGTCGTGGCTGACTAAAGCCTTCCCTCTAATATATGAGTTCAAAATTAGGGACAGCGAGCGCAAATATCATTCAAGTATTTTTGCTAAATTCACTAACAAATATAAAAAACAAATGTTTAAACATTAGTTTGAAATAAACAACACTTGTTTCTGTTTACGTAACTGAAATTGTGGGGAAAAAGAAACATAGGTAATTAATGCTTTGCATAAAATGAGATTTGTCAGAAATTGCACTCAGAAACGTAACATTTCTAAGGGGACGGGGTCGTGAGAACATTTAGTATTTACAGTCTTATAAGAGGATGGAACCTGTAAGAGGCCATTCAGATGGAAGGATAATGTCTTTGGGTAATTTCAACATCAGATTGACTCAAAGCGTCAAAGCATTCCCACAACTAAACGCAGAATACAAGGTATTCATGAAGATTGTAGAATCAACACCCCCCATCAGTGGCTCAGCTATATGTATGCCGACTAAAAACGCTAAAAACCGAGTTTCGATACCAGTGGTGGGCAGAGCACAGATAGCTCATTGTGTAGCTTTATGCTTAATTTAAAACAATAACAACAACAGAATCAACAAGAGTCCGTAATCTTTTACATCTGACAATAGTTAATCATATCAATGCAAGGACCAGAAATTTAAGAAGAAGCCTATTTTGAATTAATAATTTTGTTTACTTGCTTGTTACGACCCCCCAACGGTACAATGGTATGCCTGTGGACTCACACCACTAGCATGAGGTTCCAAACAAACACATACTTGTTTTCAAATTTTCTTTGCATTTTTGTCAAATTTCAGTAAATTGTTTTGTTCGTCAAAAATTCTTGAGCATGATATCGCTATTGGACGATAACAATTAACACATCTCTTATGATACTTTAACATGAGGTTTTATAATAAGGCATTGTCTCTCTTAGTGAGTCTTCCGAAAAGTCTTCTTTTCTTTCATAGCAAGACAACATATTTTTTTATTGTGAGTTATCGTCTCATTCATAATGAATCTTTATGTTTTTTAGAATTAATTCACATTTGCTTTATTTTTAGTAAATCAAGGAAATTATTTCTTAAATAATCTCTTCCTCCGTGTTTGGAAATGTCCTTGTCTGTTATGTTATAACTGAATAATTCTTCTTTCTATACTTGAAAATACGCCTGGCTGTTTTGTCATTACTGAATACCCCGTACCTCTATGTTTGGAAATGTCTGCGCTTCTCCAGTTATTATTGAATAATTCCTCCCTCCATTTCTGGAAATCTCTTTGGTTGTTACCATACACCTCCATGTTTGGAAATTTCTCTGACTTTTGATTATTATGAATACTCCTTCTCTTCATATTTAGAAATTTTCCTGATCGTTTGGTTACTCGATTGTTATTTTCTTTTTGTGGAGAAAAATATTGTAATAAATTACTGTTGTTCGTGTTTGCTTTTATTAGATTACCATAGAACAAGAATCAAAGTCATTAATTTTAAACAATGTCTGAGATGACCTGCTTTGAAGACAGCGAGATGGAAATATTGCATAAAAATAACAGAAAGAAATACCTTAATTCATGAAAATAACATCCGTCCTCAAGTAAGATTTGTTTGTTTGCAATTAAACACAAAGCTACACAAAGGTCTCTTTGTGTTCTACCCACCATTTGAATTGAAATCCGTTTTCTAGTATTGTACAGTCCACAAGGGCCTTCATGTAAAGAAACAAAGTATGTTTTCAATTAGTATGATTCTGAATCACATAATTAGGACATCTTTCAAAATGACTCAACACGTGTTTCTCAAGGAACCATTATGTTTTTTATAACAAGTCACTGTCCCATTCATAAGATTAACACATTATTTATTAGATTTGTCTTCTCTAGTTATCTAGTGACCCATTAATTACTGCTGTTAATACACATCTTAACAAATCAAGTTACTACATTCTTTCTCCCTCTTACAAAAGGTACTAGTCCTCAAGCCCTTGTCTCAAGGGCATGAAATAACTATTACTTGGGAAACATTTTTTTAACATGGTAATAAAGTTTTAAAAATATATATTTGAGTCCTTTCGAGCAAAGCAGTGTCTCCTCAACTGAGTTAAGTGCTTAAATCTTTCTTGGGGAGATTTAAAGATCATTGAGGATGCATCCAATATTTCAAAAAGTTTTTGGATATCGATTGTTTCTGTGTTACGAAACAGTAAAATGTTTGCATTTATTCAACCACTTTCACTGATCTTGAACTCAGGGATGAGAAACGATAATTGTACGCTGATGATACAGATGTCCAAGTTTCGAACTGTCGAAACGTGATGTTGCTTTCGAAATAGCATCTGTAATGAGGGAACATCACATTATTAAACTGGTCCAAAGAGAAAGCTGTTTCGAGTTATTTAAAATATAAATATTTCCAACATTACCGCAAGATATGAAGTAACCAATTAAAAACATGATTTGAAATTAAAGCCCAATTAACCACACGTAGCTTTAATGGGTCGTTAACTTCAAGACGATGTTACTGTTACCATCCAACCACACGAAGAGACCTTGACATAGATAATGTAGATTCTTCAAGATATGAAGTTGAGAAGAAAAGGTAAGCCACTGTTACGTGTAATTCCAAAACAGTTATCACATCTATAATCACACGATAATATGAAAATACAATGTGTAACGAATAGCCACCATGGCAACGTCTATTACACATATCAATTCTATTGCTTCAAAGCCCCTGTTCACATTTACAAAGGAAAGCATAGTTTTCTTACAGGTTACACTTACCAAATTTGGTTACATTAAGGCCAAGAATGCCGTTTGTTTCGTTATTTATTAGCCTACTTCTTCTAACACAACAATAACCCATTAGACTCTGTAAGTGTGGTAACAGACTGAACTCAGGCTACTCCTGTCTAGTGTATGTTCAGTCTGAAACAATAAAAACCGCCTATTACATTAGCATCAGGTATATAAGAAGTCGTCGTGTACCGTGTATGTTTGAATACCCTGAGGTAGAATGTTTAGTTCACATCTAGATTGTTTGTCCTTCGCGCGTTTCGAAAAACGGATAATTGCGTGTAAAAAAAGTCACACCCATCTGAACCCCTAGTGATATCCTCACTTAACTAATTATCAGTGTTCATCTTTGTGATCAAGTCGGCAAACCAAACAGAGGCGAAGTTTTGAATAATATAATTACAAAATTTTTTTATCAAATATTTTTTTTCTTAAATTATAAACAAAACTATACCTAAGATACCTGCGTTAGTTGTCCTGAATTATAAACGATAGCCTACGGCAGAAAAGGACAGCATTTTCTGTGATGGAATTCCGACCTGTGACCCCTCCCCCAGATTGCGAGAGGAGCATCCTAATCACAAGGACATGTTAAGCCCTTGAAATAGATGAAACTCTTAAAAGCTTGACAGTGACTATATATATATATATACACATACATACACAAATTAAAACCAAAACCTTAAAATCTAACTTAAAAAAACTAAAATGTTACTCATTACCAGATTTTTGCATTACCATCAAGTTGTAACAGCTCCCAAAAACATTGAGGATATTCTATCTATCAGACATGATCCAAACGCAGATATCAAACTAGTCAGCAACTATGGAGAATCAGCTAAGGGGCAGGAGTTGAGTTCTTGAACACACAGTATCTCAGTTTCAAATGCCTTTTACTCTCTTCAGCTACTTGTGGGAAAATAGTCACCCCAAGTCTTTCGACATAAGAAAACTTATAAACAAACAATTCTATATTTCGATAATTTAAAACCCACCAGCTTCACCATTTTCAATAAATACAAACTCATGTCCAATTTATTAATTATCCCAATAAAAAATAATCGAGCCGGTAAAAACCTTATTAAATTCAACCCAACTTGTATTTTAAGACTCTACACACTGTTGTCACAAACTTCACTATACTTTTTATGCTATAGTTTTTGCCTTTGGAAAAGAAAACTTTACTACTTTGGAAAGAAAAAAGGGGCACCTGTCCCCTCCGGATCCACCATCCATGGATAAATCTATTATTGTGCTTCGGAACCAAAGCTCCACGTGTTTTTTAAAAAAATACGTTCTCTTTCAGTAAAAATTTCCCGGAAGCAAACGTTTCAGCAATGACTCGAAACTTGAGCAGTTAGTTTTGAGCTGATGGCATAAGTGAAAGGTGGTGAGTAAGAGGGTTATTATTGTTTGGAAGGGGTGTCACCTTCCATAAAAACGTGAGGTAACTCTACTTCTGGAGTTCTTTCTCTTTTCTGTCGCTTTGCACCGCAACAACCTGCTTGAGACTCACTAGACCTATTTCTCACTAAAAACTTGTCTAATAAGGTTTGTTTCTGCCTGGCACCTTCCCCATGTCTCATCACACTGTGTATGCCACTTCTCTTCCTAACTTTTTCAAACCACCCCTACTGGCACTAAAGGCATCGCTTGTATCAGCATTCGTTCCAGCGGTGTTTTTCAGGAGGTCAGCATGCAACTGCTTTGCTCTCTCACAAATGATGGTCTCACAAATGCTATCACCAGATAACTGTTTTACCCAAATCAATAACAGTTTTTCTACCTCTTCCACTGTTTGTGACCTTTGTTTCGTAAGCACTGTCACTACTTTTGCAATATCAGCTCCTTTGATGAACTCTTTATTTTTCAGTATGGTGCAGACTGTAGACTTCACCATACCAAACTGTGTAGCAAGGTTAAACACGCGAACACCACTCTTTTACTTCGCTATGAGATTTTTTTTCCATCTCTATTGTAGCTCTAATAACTTATCTTTTTGGTTTGCCACTTTTATTATACTTCTTTGATCCCATGATGGCTTATTTAATCAGAATATTTGGAAAGAAGTAAAAACGAGAACGTTCACAGCAGGTTTTAGCCCGAACCCCCGAAATAACCCGTCTGATGACCCGAACGACCCTTCAACCATTTTCGGCCCACGCCAAGCTTGGTTCGAGAACTGAGTTTATGTTCGAAAACCGAGACATTTTTTTTTTCAAATAATATGTTCGAAAACTGAATTCTTCGAGAAGGGAGTCGTTCGAGGACCGAGATACCACTGTGTGTGTATATATTTGAATTTACGTATATAATATAACATGTGGTGTATATTTTAGGCCTTGGAACACTGGGAGAATTACCCCACACACACAAATAAAAAATAAGATTATGGCTTATGAAATGCGAAAAATAAACGTATCCGTAACTATACGGGTTCTTCATCGCAAATACTAGTGTATTATAATATGTTTATTATCGGTCTTATTTTGATTAATATCATACATTACCTACTAAGACTGGTTCAAGAAAGAAGTTGCAAAGAGAAACTTTGTATATATTATGTTTGATTGTACCTTAATTTCACGCTGAATCTTAAGAAAGTTTTCTTTGTTGTTTATTACGGTTAATTTACTTAATTTGGTACCGCATAATACAAACATGTTATAATTTCCCAGTTCAGGAGAAAACAATTAAATTTAATATCACTATTCTTATAGAAAGTTTTTTCACCTGACAATGTTACATCAGTTCACGACATCACTCAGATAAGTATACTCTGTGCCCATAGTAACAGTGTTATTTCACTTATAAAACAAAGCTACATATAAAGCGTACAGTGCAGAGAGAAATAATTATCTATGGCTATTTTAGGTCAATTAATCTATATTTACGTTTGTATACTGCTTGCTTCAGGTTCTGAAGTAGTCCACGAAATTGAACGTAGTTCCACTCTTATATTAGTTTGCACAATAGAAGCCCGTAGGAGAAGAACCAATTACTTAATACACACCTCTCAATGAAGTAGTGACTAGTAGCGAGAGAATACGAAGGAAAGATAGCAGCGAATTAGTGTTGACTGACGTACAATTGTGAGACGCATGAATATACAAATGTTAATATAGTGATGACCATTACAAACGTGATATTACAGATTATTTCAAAGTTTTTGATTTTAGGCCTTATTTTCATTGATTGCACAATATTAATTTTACAGCAAGACCACCTAAATCGAAATCACCCATCTCGCTTTTAAATATGTTACAGCCATTAAGTTTTCCTTTGATATTTCACCCACCGTGTGTGTTGATTAAAAAATAATTTATATTGCTTATGTATACGTAAGATTATGAATATGATCACAATAGTATCACTTATAACTTTAGAATTTTATATTAATGTCTTACTTTTACAAACAATCAAGCTAGATGTACACACAAAGAAAAAGATTATGTGTTATTTATTGTTTGAAAAGTATTTGAAATATACTTTTACTGCCGCTAGAAATTTGATAACAAATATTTTATCAATTTAACCATATGTTATGGCCTAGCGCGTTAAGGCGTAATCTGAGGGTCGCGGGTTCGCGCCCGAGTCGCGACAAAACATGCTCGCCCTCCCAGCCGTGGGGGCGTTATAAAGTGACGGTCAATCCCACTATTCGTTGGTAAAAGAGTAGCCCAAGAGTTGGCGGTGGGTGGTGATGACTAGCTGCTTTCCCTCTTTCTTACACTAATAAATTAGGGACGGCTAGCACAGATAGCCCTCGAGTTGCTTTGTGCGAAATTCCAAAAAACAAATAAACAAACAATAACCATATGTTTGCGATATTTGTGTCTAAGCTAATGTGCATCCATTAGTTAGTGTTATTGAATTGCCCCCCGCTAGTACAGCGGTATATCTCCGGACTTATAACGCTAAAATCAGGGGTTCGATTCCCCTCGGTGGGCTGAGCAGATAGCCCTTTGTGGCTTTGCTATACGAAAAAAACACACAAACACTGTTATGAAATTACTGGCTTTTCTGTTACAAAGTTTAACTGTTAACGAGGTTAAACGTACACAAGATACTCTCTGACGGATCAACTTCAGAAACACAATATTTTACTTATACACCCCACTTTAGGTCGATCTTTGGCTACTGGTGTGCGAAAATTTTGTTTCAGCTCTACGTTATCTTCAATTTTAAGTGAAGCTTGACTGTAAAAACGGAAAATACTTTTTTCTTTATGCATCGTAAAATATATTTATAACATGGAAATTAAATGATTGAGATGCTGAAGCAAAAAGCTTTTCGGCTAATCTTCAAGCGAAGATATTCTTTGGCCATATTCCTTTGAAAATGGTTTCACACGTTCTGAGGTTTAATGTCTGAATTGGACTAAATGTGGCAAAAGAACTTCAGTGGTAAAAAGGGTTTTGAATTAAAAATTTTAATAATAATTTGATTTGTAAAAACTGGTGTTTCATTTTGCACTGATCCTTTCATTCTTGTGGTTCAAGTCTCTCAGATGACTGAAGAATACGAGATTTTTTAACATTACTTTGAAGATATTTATATTCAATTTGTATAGATGCATGTTTGCTTTAAGTACAGTGTATATTCACAAAGAAGAAATAGAAACAGAAGCACCTTAAAAACGTGTAGGATAACCAAAGAGGTATTTTTTAAACTGAAAAAATTGTTAATTTTAGAAGTCACACCAACAGTTTCCTGCTGGAGGTTATCATCAACATGGAAAACTGTACCAATCCTTTTTTTTTTTGTATCTTGATCACATATGTGAAGTTAAGAAACTGCTGTAAAAACGTATAAAACAAGTTAAACACACAAATATCTGTGTAATGGATGATAAGATTAGTTTGGTTTTTAAAAAGCACCAAATAATTGTTACCATAGTTTTTTTTTAGAATCATCAATAATAATGATTTAATAATTTATATATTATTAATAACATATAAAAGAATCAGACATGACCCAAAAGAAGGCTTGAAGGAAAGTCAAATAGTAATGGAATTCTCAAAATCACTTATAGACGAAAATCGACTTTGTATTAGATAGAAAGAAAACATACACAAAATTATACGTTCATTAAATTGTGTCAGTGGAGTCGTTCTTAAAAAACATCTATTATCTTATTTATTTTTGTTCGTAATGGTAGCAGAAGTAGAAACTTTGTCTGTATTCTGAAACCATTTTAACATGATCAATCATGAAATATATGTGGGTTGAAAAATCCCATTCCTTTCCAGAGAAACGTCTTATTGATCACATATTTACAAACAATTGTCAGAATTACGTACCCGGTAAAATACACTTTCTATTGGTCATAGCAGTCGGTGGTACTACTTAAGAACTTCTAGATAAGATGAAAGTGCGGTTATAATTAAATGTCAAGTGTTCTACTCAGTTTATAGTTATATAAATTAAACATGAAAAGTTATGTGATATGAACTCCAAATGACTGGTTATTTACTTTATGTTACAGAGAGAAATGGTATCCAAACTGTCTTATTTTTCTGCAACTTTGGAGTAAATCACGTACTTTATGGTGCTTTAAAATATTCAATAATTCAATATCAGTAGTAGTAGTATGTATGTGAATGAAAAATCACGAAAGGGCATTTTGATCTTTATGTTTTCCACATGTTATTAATGCTATGGACATTAGAAAAGATAATCAGACTTATCAGACCTCAATGGCATCTAACACGTGTAGGTAGGTCTATTTTGGAAAAAACATCGCATGCATTCAAATGAATCTGAACATTAAAGATTTTCTGAACGCATCTTTTCAGTAGTTGGGGATAACCAAAGGTATTAACAACACTGATTTTAAACATGCAACATCTGTTTGATATTGTACACGTAGTTTGACGTAGTATACATACATTAAAATGGAATGTTTTTAACTGTAAAAATGTGAATTTACTTGTACCAAATATTAATTAGAACGTAAGATGAATAAGAACGTAATTGAATTTCGAACCAATGTATTCCTTTCTTCTAGGTCATTTTCATATATCGTCTCCAGGGTTGTTCGTTTGGTCACTTTTTCTTTCTTAGTACATTAGTTTTTGTCTTCTTAATGTTCTTTGTCGGGACCTTTTCCCACATTCAGTGATCAGTGGCATAGCCTCCAATATATCCAATTCATACGTAGTTATCTTTTCATCACCAGGCTGTTTGTGTTCGATACAGTTTTTCAAAACATTCCCGAGTTTTTCTTTCCAGTTGTAGAAAGAAGAAAGAACGTTGCACAATAAGAATCACGTGTTTCAAGACCATTAAAATACATATTATTATTAAATAAGCTATGGATAATGGGTTACAGATATAACTATAAATGTGTTTCATGCTTAACCAACAAATAATTGTATGGATTCTTTAGACAAGTGTATTCAGTTATAATGTTTCGACCCATGGAACGTAGTACTTCACATGAACCAAAATAATACGTCATATAAAGGCGGAGATCTCAAATTAATACCTTGCTTGAAATTAGATCTATCAACATAGTGTGTCGTAAGAAGACAGATACATGAATATAGTACCTCACGTGAAAGCATATGTTTCTAACAGCAGTGTGAATACAGAAATCAATATCTTCAAATGATTATTCCCTGTGTTCCACATACATTAATTATAAAGAAATTGAAAATGACATGTAACTTACCACAAAGCAATAAGACATATCGAAATGAGTGCTGTCCACCAAGCGAATCTTGTAATTGTACATTTTGAAACCGAGGGGCGTAGCCTTCGGAACCACTTCAGTTGGATCTCAAGACAGAGAGTCGTATTTAAAATCAGTTTACTTACTCTACCGATTTCGTAAAACAGATAAAAAATTTCAAATTTAAGTTAACAACAATAGTAATGTGTATAATTCTTTCAGCCCAACAATAATCTTGATTTAACATATTTAAACTTTTAATTCAATAAATACGATATTTATTCATGACGAGAAATCCACTTAAAATAAAAATGTATCTCAGAACGGCTGGTATGGGTATTAACACTTTCATTGATAAGTACAGAATAACGTTTTAAAACGTTAATACACGTACCAGTTGTTGTGAGATACAAATACGACATTTCTTGCATTTATAATGCATTTTAATACTAAACAGCGCCCGGAATGGACAGGAAGGTTAATGCATTCGACTCGTAGTGTAAGGGTCGCGGGTTCGTATTCCCGTCGCACCTAACATTCTCACTCTTTCAGCTAAGGGGGCGTTATTATTCGACGGTCAAACCCAGTATTCGTTCGTAAAGAGTAGCTCAAGACTTGGCGGTGGGTGGTGATGACGAGCAACCTTCCCACTGAGTCAAATATCTCAACATTTTCTTCAAGATATTTAACTTATTATACAACTCAGCATGAAACACTTAATTATATTAACTTCGACTCACCAAAGCTGTAAGGATATATAACAGAAATCAAACAAACCCTCCCTGATTAACTGCCATTCACTTACCGTTTCAAGCTTTATAATTAGTTTCTTCACTCATTATGGTACTTAATTTTTTATATGTAATGAATCCTGCCCACTGTCTGGTAAGTTTTCTTTAGAGCACAAAAATATTGACAGGAATTTTTAAAAAGTTTTCTTTACACGTTCAGTGTAAATTTCATATATGACAAATAGTAACATTTCGGTAACAAACATTCGCTCAGTTGATAACAATTCTTTTATTTAGAACCGCTAACGTTTTCATGATCAAATATTATTATTATCTTACATTAAAACATTTGTTTTTATTTTGACAAATTACTTTTCTGTTATTTGAAAAAAACAAAATTTTGTGTGCAGAATATATTGAACTAACGATTTGAGGTATGTGTGTATATTTTCTTCTAACAAATAGCCACATCGAGCTATTTGCTGAGCCCACCGAGGTGAATTGAACCCCTGATTGTAAATCCGTAGACTTACCGCTGTACAAGCGGAAAGCTGTTTTCATACACATAACGTTTTATAATTGAAGATCTTCAGTTCTTCTTCGTGATGACGTGAAGCACACAGGTGTGTGGTAGAAATACCGATATGTTTGTTTGTTATTTAATTTCGCGGAAAGTAACGAGATGGCTTCCAACGCTTGGTGTTCCTAATTTTCAAATCATATACTTGAGGAAACACAGTCATTCAATACTATTTGTCTGAATGTTTGAGCCCATCTTAAACCCGTGTAAAGGGATTGAAGTTATATTGAAATCCCTAACTCGTATCACAATTTTTCTTCTTACTAGTAAAGTTTGTTTCTTTGTTTTCAATTTAAAGGAAAGCTGCACGATAACTATATGCGCCAGCCGTCCCTAATTTAGCAGTGTAAGACCAGAGAAAAGGCAACTAGTTACGACCGCCCAAGGCCAACATTTGGGATACTCTTTTACAAAGAAATAAAGGGATTGACTGTCACTTTATAACGCTATCACTGAAAGAACGAGCATGTTTGGTGTGACCGGGTTCGATCCCGTGATCTTTAGACTTGAGTTGAGCGTCCAACAGTAAAGAAAGATTTGTATAAAATTATTATTATTATAAGATAATCTAAAACAAACTACTGATTAATTCCCACTATGTATTAGAATCACCAAGTAGACATGTTAAAATGCATTTGAAATTTCAATGGTATCTTAATATGAAAATAGTGGTGCCCAGTAACATTCAGTCGTATAACTTAATACAATTATGTAAGCATAGAATTTCTGAGTAAACGTTTTCTTCATAGTGTTAGGAATCTGTCTCTTAAAACTAAACTTTGGAAAATCTCTGTTTAGAAGCCCGGCATTGCCAGGTGGGTTAAGGCGTTTGACTCGTAATCCGAGGATCGCGGGTTCGAATCTCTGTCGCACCAAACATGCTTGCCCTTTCAGCCTTAGAGGCATTATAATGTGACGTTGAATCTCATTATTCGTTGGTAAAAGAGTAACCCAAGAGTTGATGGTAGGTGTCTTACCTCTAATCTTACACTGCTAAATTATGTATGTCTAGCGCAGATAGCCCTCGTGTAGCTTTGCGCGAAATTAAAAAAAACAAACAAGCTCTATTTAGATATGTTTTAGTAAGAACTTTTACTTTAGTTATAATATTGGGTACATAGAATGTCTACGTGATGTTATCATTCAAAGAAGAGGGGAATAATTTCGTAAAAGTAAATATACATATATATGGAATTGTTAACTATTTTACCAAAACAATACCACTCTGTCATATGTGTGATTTTATGTAAATATAAGATTTTGACAAAGAAATATTAACATACTAAATCGTTACAACAATTGTTGCCACCTCCTGGAAAAGCTTTTCCGAAAAAACAAAGCTGTTTGATACAATAAAACCAGGAAGTTATGAAGAAATATCTCATTATGACAACGTGTTTTAACAAAATAAACATTTTTAACTTTTAAAGAAATAATAAAAGAAAACTATTACTTCTACAAAGATCTGTGCTAGCCGTCCGTAATTTAGTAGTGTAAGACAAGAGGGAAGGTAGCTAGTCATCACCACCCACCGCCAACTTTTGGGCTACTCTTTTACTAACGAATAGTGGGATTGACCGTCACATTATAATGCTCCCATGGCTGAAAGGGCGAACGTGTTTGTTGCGGCCGGGATTCGAATCCGCAACTCTCGGATTACAGTCAAATGCCTTAACACACTTGGCCAAAAAGTGTTTTTCATAGTAAAGCCACATCTGGCTATCTGTTGAGCCCAACGAGGGGAATTGAACCTCTGATTTTGGCATTGTGAATCCATAGACTTACCGCCGCACTCGGGAGAAGAAACCAAAGGGATATTTGTGCTCTACCCATCACGACTATCGAAACACGGTTTTTAGCAATATAAGTATGCAGACATACCGCTGTGCCAATGGGGAACTTTACATATTTATCATAAATAGTAGGTTTAATTCATTTTCACCGAGTTGTTATTGACAATAATAATTCAAATACCATATAAATTATACAAGTTTAATAAAATAATTTTTACAAGAAGTAGTAATAGTGTGACTCAAAACTTACACAATATTTTAATCTCTAATATATGGTTTGTTTTCTGAATTTTGGAGCAAAACTACAAATGGCGATCTGCGTTAGCCGTACCTAATTTAGTGTAAGGCTGCAGGGAAGGCAGCTAGTCACTACTACCCACCGCCATCTCCTGGGCTACTTTTACCAAGAAATAGAGTGAGTAACTATCGTATAATAACGCCCACACGGCTGAAAGAGAGGCATGTTTACGAGTCGAGCGCCTGAACCAACTGGCCATGCCCGGCCTTAGTACATGTTAAGACTTAATATTAATAAATATTTTACCTTTAATATTAAGTTTATTTCAAAATAGAAAAGATACTTTTGTGAAAATATTTCTCAAATTTACTATTACCAATAATTTCATCTCTCTTTCATACTTATATATATAAAAGTTTGGACATATACAGAAAAATATCACACAAATACTATTTAAAGCAGAAAACATAAACAAACTAACGGCATCACTCTACAAATTAACTAGTGCACCAACCAAATATATTTCACCTTACAACATATTTCAAGAATCACAAGTCACACAACAAAGTACTTAAAGGACAAAACTCACGTTAATACTATCTATTTTCTTTTTTAGGTCTCGGGCTGGGACAGGTAAAACTTTTTACCTTTTTTTGGTGGGTTTTATCGGCGCGCTCCTGTTTTCTCCCACAGCAAAATTTAGGCATTGGATCTTTTCCCCAACTGCTTAGTCCCCGTTGCTAGGGACATTTACCCCAACTGCTTACCCCGTAACTAGGGAAATTTCTCCTATTGAAAACACACCGTTGCTAGGGGCATTTACGACACTGCCTACTTCCGTTCCTAGGGACATGTCCCTCATTGCTTACCCCCCAGTTGCAAGGAACATTTCCCACATGGCTTACCCCCGTTGCTAGAAACATTTCACACCTGGCTTACCCTCGTTTCTAGGGACATTTCCAGACTGAATACTTGAAAGGAAAAATTTACCCACTGCTTACCCTTGTTGCTAGGAACATTTACGACATGACTTACCCCGTTGCTGGGGACAGTTGCTAGGGACATTTACCCGTTGCTGGGACATTTCACCTACTGCTTATCCTCCATTGCACATTTCGGACATTGCTTACCCCTCTTTGCTCGGGACTTTTCAACACTACTTATTCCCGTTTCTATGGGCATTTCCTCTCTGCTTACCCCGTTGCTACGGACATTTTCCACACTGCTTTCATCCTTACCCCGTTGCTGGGGACATTTCCTACCCCCCACTCCTTACCCAACGTTGCTAGGGACATTTCCCTCACTGCTTACCCCTGTTGCTTGGGACATTCCCCACTGCTTACCCCTGTTGCTGGGGACAATTTACGACACTAGTTACCCCGTTGCTTGGGACATGTCCCCACTGCTAACCCCCCTCATTGCTAGGGATTGCCAACACTGCTTAACCCCGTGTCTAGGGACATTTTGCCCACTGCCCCCGTAGCTACGGAAATTTCCCTCACTGCTTACCCCGTTGCTAGGGACATTTCCCAATACTACACCCCGTTGCTGGGGCATTTCACCCACTGCTTACCCTCCATTGCTAGGGACATTTCTCTAACTGCTTACTCCCCGTTGCAGGGAAATTTCCTGACTTCTTAAGGGACATTTTCCTCTTGCTTACCCCATTGTTGCTATGGATTTTTAATTGCTTACCCACGTTCGCAAGGGACATTTCCTCCACTGCTGGATTCCCCTCCGTTGCTGGGAGATTCCCTCTTCTTACACCCCGTTGCTAAAGACATTTCCCTCACTACTTACCTCCGTTGCTGGGACATTTCACACATGATTTACCTCCATTACTAGGGACATTTCACTCCTGCTAACCTCCCCGTTGCTAGGGACATTTCCCATATAGCTTAACCCCGTTGCTAGGGACATCTACCCCTCTGCTTATCATCCGTTGCAAGGGACATTTGACCCTGCTAAACACCCCGTTGCTGGGTATATTTCACCCACTGCTTTATCTCCGTTGCCAGGGACATCTCCCTCACAGCTAATTCACTGTTGCTACAGTCATTTCCACTACTGCTTACCCTGTTGCTGGGGACATTTCTTCCACTGCTTACCCCCCGTTGGTGGTGACATTTCCCACACTGCATATCCCCTGTTGTTGGTATCATTTCTCACACTAATTACCCCGTTGCTAGGGACATTTCGCACATGGCTTACCCCCGTTGATGGGGTCATTTCCCTCTGCTTACCATCCGTTGCTAGGGACATTTGACACTGTTAAACACCCCGTTGCTGGGTGTATTTCACCACTGCTTAATCCCCATTGCCATGGACATCTCCCTCACTGCTAATTCCTTGTTGCTACAGTCATTTCCACCACTGCTTACCCCTGTTGCTAGGGACATTTCCACCACTGCTTAATCTCCTTTGCTGGGGACATTTCCCACACTGCTTCCACATCGTTGCTATGGAAATATCCCCACTGTTTACACCACCGTTGCTAGGAACATTTCCCACACTGGTTACCCACGTTGATTGGGACATTTCTCTCACTGCATACCTCCCGTTGCTACGGATATTTTACAAAAGCTTGAACGCTGTTGCTGGGACATTTCACACACTGCTTACCTTATTGCTAGGGATATTTCCACACTGCTTACCCTCCGTTGCTAGGGACATTTACACACTGCTTACACCCGGTTGCTTGGGACATTTCACACACTGCTTACCCCCCGCTGCTATGGATATTTACCACACTGCTTACACCCCAATGCTATAGACTTTCCCACATGGATTACTGCCGATTATTACCCACTGCTTACCCCTGTTGCTAGGAACATTTCACCCACTGCTTAACAACCGTTGGAATGGACATTTCCCAGTCTGCTTACCCCCGTTTCAGAGAAATTTCCCCAACAGAATAGCCCGTTGCTAAGAACATTTCCCCACTACTTACCCTCCGTTGTGGGGGTATTTCTCTCACTACTTACAACCCGTTACTAGGATCATTTCCCCACTGCTTTCTCTCCGTTGCTAGAGACATTTCCCACACTTTTACCCTTCTGTTGCTGGGAGATTTTCCACATGGCTTACTGACGTTGCTAGGGATATTTCCCTCATTGCATAACCGTTGCAACGGACATTTCCAACATTGCTCACCACCGTTGCTAAAGACATTTCCCTCATTGCTTTCCTCCTGTTGTTGGGGACATTTCACACACAGTCTGACCCCGTTGCTAGGGACATTTCACGCATGACTTCCCACCGTTGCTTGGGACATTTCACTCCCTGCTAACCCCCGTTGCTAGAGACATTTGCCTCCTGCTAAACCCCCGTTGCTTGGGACATTTCACACATGACTTCCCACCGTTTTTTGGAACATTTCACTTTCTGCTAACCCCCCGTTGCTAGAGACATTTCCTTCACTGCTTACACCCCGTTGCTGGGGACATTTCCCACAGAATATCCCCATTGTTAGGGAAATTTTCCCCAATTCTTACCCACCTTTGCTGGGGACATTTCACCCACTACTTACTCCCCATTTCTAGGGACATTTCACACACTGTTTACCCTTCATTGCAAGGGACATTTCCGACATTGCTAAACCCTTGTTGCAATGGACATTTCCTCCACTGCTTACCACCCGTTGCTAGGGACATTTCACACTCTTCTTATCCTCCGTTGCTATGGACATTTCCATACACTGCTTTTACCCCCGTAGCTAGGGACATTTCTCCCATTGAAAAACACCGTTGCTGGGGCATTTCCGACACTGCCTACTCCCCGTTCCTAGGGACATTTCCCTCATTGCTTACTCACTATTTCCAAACATTTCCCCACTACTTGCCCCGTTACTGGGAGATTTCCCTCACTGCTTACCCCCGTTGCTAGGGACATTTTCCCCAATACTACACCCGTTGCTGGGGACATTTCACCCACTGCTTACCCTCCATTGCTAGGGACATTTCTCTAACTGCTTACTCCCCGTTGCTAGGGACATTTCCACAACTGCTTACCCCCGTTCCTAGGGACATTTTCCCCTTGCTTACCCCATTGTTGCTATGGACATTTTAATTGCTTACCCTCGTTGCTAGGGACATTTTCCCACTGCTTTCCCCCGTTGCTAGCAGGACATTTCCCCGCTGTTTATCCCCGTTGCTGAGGGACATTTCCCACTGTACACCCCGTTGCTAAAGACATTTCCTCACTACTTAACTCCCGTTGCTGGGACATTTCACACATCCCGTTGCAGGACCTCCACTGCTTACTAGGGACATTTCACTTACCCTGCTAACACTGCTTACCCGTTGCTAGGGACATTTCCCCACTGCTTAACCTTCGTTGCTAAAGACATTTCTACCCTCTGCTTATCATCCGTTGCTAGGGACATTTGACCCTGCTAAACACCCTGTTGCTAGGGATATTTCACCCACTGCTTTATCTCCGTTGCTGGGGACATTTTCCCTCACAGCTAATTCACTGTTGCTACAGACATTTCCACTACTGCTTACCCCCTGTTGCTAGGGACATTTCCTTCCACTGCTTACCACCCGTTGCTCGGGACATTTCCACACTGCTTATCCCCTGTTGCTAGTATCATTTCTTACACTAATTACCCCTGTTGCTAGGGACATTTCCCGTTGCACATGGCTTACCCCTGTTGATGGGTCATTTCTGCCTCTCTGCTTACCATCCGTTGCTAGGGACATTTGACACTGTTAAACACCCCGTTGCTGGGTGTATTTCACCCACTGCTTAATCACCATTGCTATGGACATCTCCTCACTGCTAATTCCTTGTTGCTACAGTCATTTCCACCACTGCTTACCCCTGTTGCTAGGGACATTTCCACCACTGCTTAATCTCCATTGCTGGGGACATTTCCCCACTGCTTGCCACATCGTTGCTATGGACATTTCCCCACTGCTTACACACCCGTTGCTAGGGACATTTCCCACACTGCTTACCCACGTTGATAGGGACATTTCTCTCACTGTTTACCCCGTTGCTACGGACATTTTACCCAAAGCTTACCTCGTTGCTGGACATTTCACACACTGCTTACCCCTTATTGCTAGGGACATTTCTACACTGCTTACCCCCGTTGCTTGGGACATTTCACCCTGCTGCTTCACCCGGTTGCTGGGGACATTTCACCACTGCTTACCCCGATTGCTATGGACATTTCTATTTACCAACTCGTTGCTGCATTTCACCACACTGCTTACCGCCGTTGCTAAGGGCATTTTCCCAGACTTCTTACCCCCGTTTCTAGAGACATTTCCCCACTGCTTACCCCTGTTGCTAGGAACATTTACCCCACTGCTTAACCTCCGTTGCTAGGGCACATTTCCCTCACTGCCTACCACATCCGTTACTAGGGATCATTTCCCCACTGCTTTCTCTCCGTTGCTAGGGACATTTCCTCACTGTTTACCTTCTGTTGCTAGGGACATTTTACACATGGAATACTGACGTTGCTAAGGACATTTCCCAATTGCATACCCCAGTTGCAACGGACATTTCCAACATTGCTTCACCACCGTTGCTAAAGACATTTCCTCATTGCTTTACTCCTGTTGTTAGGGACATTTCACACTGTGTCTGACCCCTGTTGCTAGGGACATTTCCACTGCTTCCCACCGTTGCTTGGGACATTTCACTGCTAACCCCCGTTGCTAGGGACATTTCCCCCCCCGTTGCTCTGGAGACATTTTCCTCCTGCTATTCCCTTTGGACACCCCCATTTCTTCTGCTTAGGGGTTGCTAGGGACATTTCTCAGGGACATTTTCCCATTGTTTACCGTTGCTAGGGAACACATTATAACACCATTTCTAGGGACATTTCCTTCACTGCTTACCCTCGTTGCTGGGGACATTTCCCCACTACTTTACCCAAGTTGCCAAGACATTGAATACACTGCTTACCCCATTGCTAGGGACATTTCACCCTGATGCTTAACCACCGTTGCTTGCTCAAGTTGCTGGGGACATTTTCGACACTGCTTACCACCCGTTCATAGGGACATTTCTCTTTCTTTGCTTAACCCTGTTGCTATGGACATTTCCTTATTTACCCCCGTTGCTGGGACATTTTACCACTGAATTGTCCGTTGCTATGGACATTGAACCCACTGCTTACCCCGTTGCTGGGACATTTCTGGACACTGGGGACATTTTACTCTCTCAAGTTGCTAGGGACATTTCGGCATTGCTTACTTTCCACTGTTTGGGACATTTCCCCATTTTACTCCTATTACTAGGGTCATTTCCCACTACTAACCCTTGTTGCTAGGGCATTTCCCCAGTGCTTACTCCCGTTGCTTGGGACATTTCCCCACTGTTTACCACACATTGCTAGGGACATTTCGTTTACTGTTTACACCGATTGCTAGGGACATTTCCATTTGAAACCAACTCGTTGCAGAAAGAAATTTCCCCACTGCTTACCCCGTTGCTGGGGACATTTTCCACCTCTTTCCCCGTTTCTAGGACATTTTATCCACTGCATACATTCGTTGCTGGGATCATTTACCCCTTCTTCTTATTCCCGTTGCTAGGCACATTTCCTCACTGCTAACCATCCGTTTTTTGGGACACATCCCCATTTCTTGCTTCCGTTGGGGACATTTCCTTCCCCGTTTTGGGACACTTACCCCGTTGCTAGGGACATTTACCTCACTGTTTACCTCCGTTGCTAGGGACGTTGCTACCCGTTGGAACATTTCCCCAACTGCTTTCCCAGTTGCCTGGGACATTAAACCCACTGCTTACCCCTGTTGCTAAGGGACATTTCAAACTGTTTACTCCCGTTGCTAGGGACATTTTCAGTGCTTAACTCCCGTTGCTAGGGACATTTCCCCTCTGTTTACCACCCTTTGCTAGGGACATTCCCCAAATGTTTACCCCAGTTGCCAGGGACATTTCCATCAAAAAAAACAACTCGTTCCTAGGGACATTTTCCCCACTGCTTATCCCTCGTTGCTGGGACATTTCCCCGCTGTTTATCTTTATTGCGAGGGACATTTGGGATACTGTTTGCTCACGTTTCTAGGGACATTTTCGACACCACACCACGTTTACCAACTACCTCCCGTTGCTGGGACATTTTACCCCTAATAGGGACATTTCGTTCCACTGCTTATTCCCGTTGCTGGGACATTTCCACCACTGCTTACCAAAGTTGCTAGGGACATTAAACTCACTGCTTACCCAGTTGCTTGGGAAATTTCGGACACTGCTTACCCGTTGGTTGGAACATTTCCCTACTGTTTACCCAAGATGCTTGGATATTTCTACCTACCTTACTCCATTTTGCTTGGGACATTTCACCTAATGCTTACCCTGTTGCTAGGGGCATTTCCTTCACTGCTTACCATCCGTTGCTAGGGACATTTCTCCACTGATAAACACCAATGTTGAAGACATTTCGGACCTGCTTACCCCGTTGATAGTGATATTTCCGACACTGCTTACCACCCGTTGCTCGGGACATTTCACACACTGCTTACCCCAGTTCCTAGGGTCATTTCCCCACTGCTTACCCATGTTGCTGGGGTTATTTCCCCACTGTTTATCCCTGTTGCTAATGACTTTCCCCTATTGGTTACCACCTGTTGTTTGTGACATTTCCCCACTGCTTACTCCTCGTTGCTAGGGTCATTTCCTGCACTGTTTACCACCGTTGCATGGTACATTTTCCCTACTGTTTAACCCCATTGCTAGGACATTTCCCATTGCATATCACCATTGCTAGGGACATTTTACACACTGCTTACCCTCGTTTGGAAATATTTCACCACTGCTTACCCCAAGTTGCCAAGGACATTGAATACACTGCTTACCCCATTGCTAGGGACATTTTGGAACTGCTTGCTCAAGTTGCTAGGGACATTTTCGACACAGCTTACCACCCGTTCATAGGGACATTTCCCAAACTGCTTACCCATGTTGCTAGGGTCATTTCCCCACTGTTTACCCAAGTGTCCAGGACATTGAACCCACTGCTTACATCGTTGATAAGAACATTTCGGACACTGTTTACTCCAATTCCTAGGGACATTTCGGCACTGCTTACTCCTGTTGCTTGGGACATTTCCCCAACTGTTTACCACACATTGCTGGAAACATTTCGTTTACTGTTTACAACCATTGCTAGGGACATTTCTATTTGAAACCAACTCGTTGCGAAGGACATTTCCCACCGCACTGCCGTTGCTAAGGACATTTCCCCACTTCTTTACCCCCCCGTTTCTAGGAGACATTTTACCCACTGCTTACATTCGTTGCTGGGACATTTACCCTCTTCTTATTCCCGTTGCTGGGCACATTTCCCTCACTGCTAACCATCCGTTTTTAGGGACATCCCCATTTCTTGCTTCCGTTGGTGGGGACATTTACCTCACTGTTTACCTCCGTTGCTGGGACATTTTTTACACTGAATACCCCGTTGCTAAGAACATTTCCCCAACTGCTTATCCCAGTTGCCAGGGACATTAAACTCACTGCTTACCCCATTGCTTGGGACATTTCAGGACACTGTTTACTCCCGTTGCTGGGACATTTCCCACAGTGCTTACTCCCGTTGCTAGGGACATTTCCCCTGTTTACCACCCTTTGCTAGGGACATTTCCCAAATGTTTACCCCCCATTGCAGGGACATTTCCATCAAAAACACTGTTCCTTTTTCCCCACTTCTTTCCATCGTTGCTGGGACATTTCCCCGCTGCTTATCTTTGTTGCGGGGACATTTTGGGACACTGTTTTGCTAGGGACATTTTCGACACCACTTACCACCCGTTCCCAGGGACATTTCCACTTATTCCGTTGGTGGGACCATTCCTCCGCATTTTACTAATGGGACATTTCGTTCCTGCTTATTCCCGTTGCTGGGGATCATTTCCCCCTGCTTATCACCGTTGCTGGGATATTTCGGACCTGGCCCCATTACTATATATTTTCACGCCACTTCTATGGCTGGAAACTTTGCCTCCTTAGCCCTTTGGAGAGACATTTCTCCCTCTGCATACACACGTTGCTGGGACATTTCCCCACTCTAACTACCCGTTGCTGGGGTCCTTACTCCCTTTTGTTTACGTTCGTTACTAGGGACATTTACCTTACTGTTTACCTCCGTTGTTAGAGACATTTCCTCACTGCTTTACACCTTGTTTCTAGGGACATTTCCTTCACTGCTTATCCCACGTTTCTAGGACATTTAAACCACCACTTACCACTTTGCTAGAAAAACTTTTACACTTCTTACCCCTGTTGCTGGGATCATTTCCCAATGCTTAACACCGTTGCTAGGGATATTTCGGACACTTCTTGCCCCACGTTGCTGGGACATTTACCCACTGCTTAACCACCCTTCTTAGAAACACTTCTTTCTTTGCTTACACTTGTTACTGGGGTCATTTACCTTACTGTTTAACTCCATTGCTAGGGACGTTTTCCCACTGAATACACCCCGTTGCTTGGGACATTTCCCCACTGCTTACCCCCGTTGCTGGGACATTTCCCCCACTGCTTACCCCTATTGCTGGGACATTTTGGAACTGCTTGCTCAAGTTGGTGGGACATTTCGGCACTGCTTACTTTCCACTGTTTGGGACATTTCCCCATTTTTTACTACTGTTACTAGGGTCATTTCCCACTACTAACTACTTGTTGCTAGGGCATTTCCCTCAGTGCTTACTCCGTTGCTTGGGACATTTCCCCACTGTTTACCACACATTACTGGGACATTTCGTTTACTCTTTACACCCATTGCTAGGGACATTTCCATTTGAAACCAACTCGTTGCGAAAGAAATTTCCCCACCGCTTACCGCCGTTGCTAAGGGATTTTCCTACCTCTTTCCCCGTTTCTAGAGACATTTTACCCATTCCTTACATTCGTTGCTGGGACATTTCCCTCTCTCTTATTCCCGTTGCTGGGCACATTTCCCTCACTGCTAACCATCCGTTTTTAGGGACACTTCCCATTTCTTACTTCCGTTGGTAGGGACATTTATCTCACTGTTTATCTCCGTTGCTAGGGACATTTCCTACACTGAATACTCCCCGTTGCTAGAACATTTCCCCAACTGCTTATCCCAGTTGCTCAAGGACATTAAACCCACTGCTTACCCCGTTGCTAAGGACATTTCGGAACTGTTTACTCTCGTTGCTAGGGACATTTCTCCACAGTGCTTACTCCCGTTGCTAGGGACAGTTCCCCACTGTTTACCACCCTTTGCTGGGACATTTCCCAAATGTTTACCCCAGTTGCCAAAGACATTTCCATCAAAAAACAACTCGTTCCTAGGGAAATTTTCCCCACTTCTTTCCATCGTTGCTGGGACATTTCCCCGCTGTTTATCTTTATTGCTGAGGGACATTTGGACACTGTTTGCTCACGTTTCTAGGGACATTTTCGACACCACTTACCACCCGTTCCCAGGGACATTTCCACAACTACTTATTCCCGTTGGTGGGACCATTTCCACCACTTTTACCAAAGTTAATAAGGACATTTCGTTCACTGCTTACCCGTTGCTAGGGTCATTTCTGGACACTGCTTACACTCGTTGGTAGGGACATTTCCGGACTGCTTACCCCATTGCTTGGATATTTTCCCCCTACTTACTTCATGTTGCTTGGGACATTTCACCTCTTGCTTACCCTGTTGCTAGGGACATTTCCTTCACTGCTTACACGCCGTTGCTAAGGACATTTCTCCACTGATAAACACCGTTGCTGGAGACATTTCGGACCTGCTTACCCCGTTGCTAGGGACATTTCCGACACTGTTTACCTCCGTTGCTTCGGGACATTTCCTCACTGGATACACCTTGTTTCTAGGGTCATTTCCCACTGCTTATCCCACGTTGCTAGGGACATTTAAACCACCACTTACCACGTTGCTAATGACTCTTTCCCTTACTGGTTACCACCTGTTGTTTGGGGATATTTCCCACTGCTTAACACCTCGTTAAAGGGACATTTTCCTGACACTGCTTACCACCGTTGCTTGGACATTTACCCTACTGTTTAACCCCTTGCTAAGAACATTTCCCCTTTGCTTATCACCATTGCTAGGGACATTTCTTACTGCTTACCTCCGTTGCTGGATATTTTCCCACTGCTTACATCAAGTTGCCAGGGACATTGAATACACTGCTTACCCCGTTGCTAGGGACATTTCCCCACTGCTTACTCAAGTTGCTAGGGACATTTTCGACACTGCTTACCTCCCGTTGGTGGGGACATTTCGGCACTGCTTACTTTCCCTGTTGGACATTTCCCCACTGTTTACTACAAGTGTTGGGGACATTGAACCCACTACTAACTTACTTGTTGATAAGACATTTCGGACACCACTCATTTTGGCTGCTAGGACATTTTACTCCCGTTGCTTGGGACATTTCCCCACTGTTTACCACACATTCCCCACTGGAACATTTCGTTTACTGTTTACACCCATTGCTAGGGACATTTCCATTTAGAATAACTCGTTGCGAAAGAAATTTCCCCACCGCTTACCGCCGTTGCTAAGGGCATTTTCCCACCTCTTTCCCCGTTTCTAGAGACATTTTATCCACTTCCTTACATTCGTTGCTGGGACATTTACCCCTCTTCTTATTCCCGTTGCTGGGCACATTTCCCTCACTGCTAACCATCCGTTTTTAGGGACACTTCCCCATTTCTTACTTCCGTTGGTAGGGACATTTACCTCACTGTTTATCTCCGTTGCTGGGGACATTTCCTACACTGAATACTCCCCGTTGCTAAGAACATTTCCCTCACTGCTTATCCCAGTTGCTAGGGACATTAAACTCACTGCTTACCCGTTGCTAGGGACATTTCGGACTGTTTACTCCCGTTGCTGGGGACATTTCTCCCACACTGCTTACCAGCCGTTGCTGGGACAGTTCCCCCTGTTTATCACCCTTTGCTGGGACATTTCTTCAAATGCTTACCCCCGTTGCCAGGGGACACTTCCCCCTGCTTATCACCGTTGCTAGGGATATTTCGGACACTGCTTACCCCAGTGCTGTATATTTCCCTCACGCCTACTACTATGGCTGGAAAAGGCTTTGCACCTCCTTGGCCCAGTTTGGGGGGGAGACATTTCTCCCTCTGCATACAACTCGTTGCTGAGGGACATTTCCCCACTCTAACTACCGTTGCTAGGATCATTTCCTCCTTGCTTACGTTCGTTATGGGGACATTTTCCCCATGTTTACCTCCGTTGTTGAGACATTTCCTCACTGAATACACCCTGCTTGTTTCTAGGGACATTTTCTTCACTGCTTATCCCCACGTTTCTGGGGACATTTCAAACCACTGCTTACCACGTTGCTAAGGCTTTTACCTTCTTACCCCCTGTTCTGGACATTTCCCCACTGCTTTACACAGTTGCTGGGACATTTCCCACTGCTTGCACACGTTGCTAGGGACATTTCCCCACTAGCTTACCACCCGTTCATAGAAACACTTCTTGCTTTGTTTACCTTTGTTGCTAGGGACATTTACCTTACTGTTTAACTCCATTGCTAGGGACATTTTCCCACTGCTTACACCCGTTGCTTGGGACATTTCCCCACTGCTTACCCCGTTGCTGGGACATTTCCCCTGCTTACCCGTTGATAAGGACATTTCGGACACTGTTACTCAGGTTGCTAGGGACATTTCGGCTGCTTACTTTCCACTGTTTGGGACATTTCCCTCAGTGCTTACTACCGTTGCAGGGACATTTCCCCACTGTTTATATTACATTTGCTGGAAACATTTCGTTTTACTGTTTACACCCGTTGCTGGGGACATTTCCACACTGTTTATACATTGCTGGAAACATTTCGTTTACTGTTTACACCCATTGCTAGGGACATTTCCATTTGAAACCAAGTCGTTGCTGAAGGGAATTTCCCCACCTGCTTACGCAGTTACTAAGGACATTTTCCACCTCTTTCCCCTTTTCTAGAGACATTTTACCCACTGCTTGTTCCTTGCTCCGGGACATTTACCCTCTTCTTATTCCCGTTGCTCGGGCACATTTCCCTCACTGCTTACCATGGGTTGCCAGGGACATTGGAACCCACTTCTTAACATCATTGCTGGGGACATTTCCGACACTGCTTAACCCGTTGCTAGAAACATTTCCGGACACTGTTTACCCCATTTGCGGGTTATTGACATTTCCCTGCTTACTCCGTTGCTGCTGGGACATTTTCTCCACTGTTTACCACCCTATGCTGTGGGACATTTCCTACCTTGTTCTGAACCTGCACTGTTGCTCGTTGCTAGGGACATTTCCCATTTTGCTTGTTTACCTGAAGCATTGATGCACCTGCAGCTGGGACATTTCCCAAACTGTTTATCTGGGTTGGGATGTTCCCCGTTGTCCCAGGACATTTCGCATTTCACCATGTTTACCCAGTTACTAAGGGTTTCATTTTACTGGTTTCCCTCGTTGCTGGGACATTTCCACGCTTTTATTTTTAACGATTTCCCCAATGCTACACCGTTGCTGGAACATTTCATGCTGTCCATACTGTTTGGGGGGACATTCCCCACGCTAACCCCCATTGCTAGGGACATTTTCCTCACTTTTTACCACCCATTGCTAGGGACATTTCCACAACTACTTACACCCGTTGCTGGGACATTTCCACCCGTCTAGGGCATTACCCCAGTTGCCAAGGACATTTGGGAATTTTCCCACTGTTTACCCCGTTGCTGGGGACATTTCCCCTACTGCTTACCTCGTTGCTATGGACATTTCAGTTGAAAGGACATTAAATTTTTCACCGTTGCTAGGACATTTCCCCTGCTTATGTTTACTTAACACCCGTTGCTAGGAACATTTTGCTAACACCTGCTTTCTTCCCTGTTGCTTGGGACTGGTTTTTCTTTTACTGCTTACTCTACATTTGCTTGGGACATTTCACCCACTGCTTACTCTCGTTGCTGGGACATTTTCCCAACTGTTTACTACTGTTACTGAAGACATTTCGGACTGCTTACCCCATTGATGGTGATATTTCCGACACTGCTTACCACCCGTTGCTCGGGACATTCCCCACTGCCTACCCTGTTGCAGGAACATTTCCTTTACTGCTTACTGCCGTTGCTAAAATATTTACCCACTGTTTACCCCCCGTTGCTAGGGACTTTTCCCCCACTGATTACCCATGTTTCTGGGACATTTCTCCCCTGCTTACCCCGTTCGTTGCTATGGATATTTCTCTAACTGTCTTTCCAAACGTTTCTAGGGACATTTTCCTTACTGCTTAACACCGTTTCTAGGGACATTTCACCACCTGTTTACTTCCGTTGCTGGGAACATTTACCCCTCTTCTTACTCCCCGTTGCTACGGAGATTTCCATCAATGCTAACCATCTGTTTCTAGGGACATTTCACTTTCACCTGCTTCCAGTTGGTAGGGACATTTGCCTCACTGCCTTTACTTCTGTTGCTAGGAACATTTCCTACACTGAATACCACCCGTTGCATGGGTCATTTCCCCACTGCTTACCCCGTTGCTAGGGACATTTTCGACACTGTGTCCTTAACACCCCTGCTTACATGCTAGGAACATTTCAGACACTGCTTACTACAGTTGCTAGGGACATTTCAACACTTTTTTCTCCCATTGCTAGGGACATTTCCAACACTGTTTACCCCCCCATTGCTAGGGACATTTCCCCACTGCTTTACTCCCCGTTGCTAAGGACATTTCTATTTGAAACCAACATTGCAGAAGAAATTTTCCAATCCTTACCGTTGCTAGGGACATTTCCCCCACTGTTAACCCTTCGTTGCTAGAGACATATCACCCAGGTGTCTTACAACCGTTGCTGGGGACATTTACCCCTCTTCTTATTCTTGTTGCTAGGCTTCCCACATTTCCCTCACTGCTATCATCGGTTTTTAGGGACACTTCCCCATTTCTTACTTCCGTTGGTAGGGACATTTACCTCACTGTTTACCTCCGTTGGTAGGGACATTTCCTACACTGAATACACCCCGTTGCTGGGACATTTCCCCTACTGCTTACCTCACGGTTCCAAGGACATTTACACTCACTGCTTAACACCGTTGTTGGGACATTATGGACATTGCTTTCTCACGTTGCAACTAGGACATTTTCCCAACTTCTTACTTCCGTTGCTAATGACCATTCCTTCACATTTTACCACCGTTACTAGGGATGGGACATTTCCTTCACTGCTTACCCGCGTTGCTAGGGACATTTCTTTGGGAACTCTCCCCTTACATCCCGTTGCTGGGACATTTCCGCCTCTGCTTAACAACGTTGCTCCTCCTTTGAACGTTTACAGATACTGCTTACCTCCATTGCAAAGACATTTCCCACTGCTTACCTCCCCATTGCTCAGGGACACTTCTAGGACATTTCAGTGCTTTCTCCCGTTGCTAGGACATTTCCCAACTGTTTACCACCCTATGCGACGGACATTTCCCCAACTCTTTACCACCCGTAGCTGGGACATTTCCATTTGAAACAACTCGTTGCTGGAAATTTCCCCACTGCTATCCCTCGTTGCTAGGGACATTTCCTCCTCTGTTTACCTTTGTTGCTGGGACATTTCGGACGCTGCCTTACTCCTTTGCTGGGGACATTTCGGACATGCTTAGCTTGTGAACATTTCGGACACTGCTGCTTACATTTCTGGGACATTTCCGACACTGACTTACCACCCTTCAAGAGATATTTCCCCAACTACTTATTCCCGTTGTTGGGATCATTATGGCACTTTTACACCCCCCCGTTACTAGGGACATTTCGTGTTACTGCATTTCCCCCTACTTGCTGCTGGACCTTTTCCCCACTGATTATCCTCGTTGCTTGGGACCATTTCCCCACTGCTTACCCCAGTTGCTAGGGACATTAACCCACTGCTTACCCCGTTGCTACGGGACATTTCGAAACTGCTTACTCCCATTGCTGACGGACATTTCCTGTACTGCCTACCTTGTTGCTGGGGACATTTCTCCTTCTTTTGGTTTCTAGGACATTGAACCTATGCTTACATTCGGTTGCTAGGGACATTTTACCCTCTTTTAACTCCTTTGCTAGGGACATTTCGCACTGGATACCTACACCACAGTGCTAGGGAAATTCCCCTACTGCTACCCGTTGCTGGGACATTTCAGACACTGTTTACTCTCCGTTGCTGGGACATTTCAGACACTACTTACCCCCGTTGCTAGGAACATTTCCTCAGTGCCTACCCCCATTTAGGGACATTTCCCCCTGTTTTATCCCCGTTTAGGGACATTTCAGAACTGCTTATCCCCGTTGCAAGGTCATTTCCTCACTGTTTACCTACGTTGCTATGGACATTTTCCACTGGATACCACCTGTTGCTGGGGACATTTCCTACACTGCTTAACCACCCGTTGCTATGGACATTTCCACTGAATACACCCTGTTGCTAGGGACATTTCCTACACTGGACCCTCGTTGCTGGGAACATTTTCCCCCTGCTTACCCAGGTTGCAGGGACATTAAACCACTGCTTACCCCGTTGCTAGGGACATTTTGGACACTGCTAAACCCAGTTACATGGGAACATTTCTGGCCTCTTTTGCCCCCCCCGTTGCTTTAGGGACATTTCAACTCTTCTTACCCACGTTGTCTGGGACATTCTTCCCTACTACTTTACCCCGTTGCTAGGGACATTTCTTTACTGCTTACTCTACGTTGGGACATTTACCCAATGTTTACCCTCACTCTATGGACATTTCCCCAACTGTTTACCACCGTTGCTGTGAACATTTCCGGACACTGCTTTCCCCTGTTGCTGGTAGATATATCCAACACTGCTTACTCCATGCTCGGGACATTTCCTCACTGCCTATAACTGTTGCTAGGAACATTTCCTTTACTGTTACACGCCGGTGCTAAAATATTTTCCCCTTTTTTTTTTCTTTTTGCAGGGACTTTTTTTTTGATGATTAACGTTTTTTTTTTTTTTTTTTCCAACAGCTTAACCACGTTGCTGCGGATGTTATCCTAACTGTTTTCCACGTTTCTTGGGACATTTTCATGCTGCTCCCCCGTTTATGGGACATTTTCCCCACTGTTTAACTCCGTTGCTGGGACATTTCACTGAAAACACCTCATTGCTGGGAAATTTCTCCCTCACTGCCTCCCTTTGGTAGGCACATTTCCCTCACTGCTGACAAATCCGTTTCTGGGACGGCTTCCCCCATTTCTTACTTCCGTTGGTGGGACATTTACCTCAGTGTTTACCTCCGTTGCTAGGGACATTTTCTCACTGGTACACCCGTTATGGTTAATCGGTTCATCCACTGCTTACCCCAGTTGCTGGGACAGTTCCCCACTGCTTACCCCCGTTGCTAGGGACATTTCAGCTACTTACTCCGTTGCTGGGGACATTTCCGACTCTGCTTAACATCGTTGTTAGGAACGTTTCAGACACTACTTACCCCCTTTGCAAAGACATTTTCCACCACTTACTCCCCATTGCTGGGGACATTTCTCACAGTGCTTACTCCCCGTTGCTAGGGACATTTCCCAACTGTTTGCAACCCTAGGCGACGGACATTTCCCTACTCTTTACCACCGTAGCTAGGGACATTTCCATTTGAAAACAACTCGTTGCTGGAAATTTCCCTACTGCTTATCCTCCGTTGCTAGGACATTTCCTCCGCTGTTTACCTTTATTCAAGGGACATTTCGGACATTGCTTACCCGTTAGGAACATTTCGGACAATGCTTGCTTACGTTTCTAGGGACATTTCAGACTGGCACACCACCCGTTCGAGATATTTCCCCAACTACTTATTCCCGTTGTTGGGATCATTTCCGCATTTTACCCCGTTACTAGGGACATTTTCGTAAACTGCTGTACCTCCATTGCTGGGACATTTCCACCACTGTTTACTTCAGTTGTAAAACATTAAACCACTGCTTACCGTTGTTAGGGACATTTCCTACCAGATTACTCCGTTGTAGGGACATTTCCCACATTGCTTACCCACGTTGCTGGGGATATTTCTCTAACTGTTTTCATCCGTTTGCTGGGACATTTCCATAATACTGAATACACCCCTTTGCTGAGGACATTTTCCCCACTGCTTAACCCCGTTGCTGGGGACATTTAACCACTGCTTACATCCCGTTGCTAGGGACATTAAACCACTGCTTGCACACCTCGTTGCTGGGGACATTTCTCCTTCTTTCCAAGGCGTTTCTAGGGACATTTCCCTTACTGCTTCCACCGTTTCTAGGGACATTTCACCACTGCTTACCTTCCGTTGCTATGGACATTTCCCCACTCTTCTACTCCTGTTGCTGGGCACATTTCCGACACTGCTTACCACTCTGTTTCTGGGACATTTCCCCACTTCTTACTTCTGTTGCTGGGAGGGACATTTACCTCACTGTTTACCTTCTGTTGCTAGGGACATTTCCTACACTGAATACTCCCGTTGCTAAGGTCATTTTCCCCACTGCTTACCCCGTTGCTAGGGACATTTTCGACACTGCTTACCACACCGTTGCTAGGGACATTTCGGACACTGCTTTACCTGTTGCTAGGGACATTTCAATGCTCTTCTTACCCTGTTGCTAGGGACATTTGTGACACTGTTTACCCCATTGCTGGGGACATTCTTCCACTGCTTACTCCCCCGTTGCTAAGGACATTTCCTCACTTGCTTAATCCCGTTGCAGGGACATTTCCTCTACTGTTAACCCTCGTTGCTGGAGACATTTCACCCAGTGTTTACAACCGTTGCTGGGACATTTCCCCTTTTCTTATTCTTGTTGCAAGGGACATTTCCTTCACTGCTTCCATCGGTTGTAGGGACATTTCCCCACATTTCTTACTTCCGTTGCTGGGACATTTCACCTCCTGTTTACCTTTCCGTTGCTGAGGACATTTCCTACACTGATTCACTTACGTTGCTGGGACATTTCCCCCTACTCCTTGCTCCAGGTTCTGGGACATTAAACTCCTGCTTACCCCATTTGTTAGGGATTATGGACATTGCTTACTCACGTTTCTAGGGACATTTCCCAACCTATGCTTCGTTGCTAATGACATTTCTTCTTGTTTACCACCGTTACTAGGGACATTTCCTTCACTGCTTATTCCATTGCTGGGACATTTCCACCACTTTCTTGCCCTGGTTGCTAGGGACATTCGACTCACTTGCCACCCGTTGCTGGGACATTTCAGACCTTTCTTGCTCGCTGGGGACATTTGCGGCCTGAAACACCTGCCGTTCTAGGGACAGTTTCCCCACTGATTACCTCCGTTTCTAGGGACATTTCCTACTGTTTACTGTTATTGGTGGGATCATTTTCCCTCTTTTTTATCCTTTGCTGGGACATTTTCCCCACTGCTTATCACCGTTGCTAGACATTTAGCCACTTTTTAATTCCTTGCACAGGCTTTCCACTTGTTGTATGGACATTTTTCCCCACTGTTTAACTCCGTTGCTGGGACATTTTCACACTTTAAACACTTGTTGCTGGGAAATTTCTCCCACTTTCTTACCCCCTTTGCTAGACATTTCCCTCACTGCTATCCATCGTTTCCTGGGACACTTCCCCTTTCTTACTTCCATTGCTGGGGACATTTTCTCACTGTTTACCTCGTTGGGACATTTCTACCACTGAATACACCCCGTTGCTCGGGACATTTCCTCACTGCTTACACCCCAGTTGCTAGGACATTAAACCACTGCTTACCCCGTTGCTAGGGACATTTCAACTGCTTACTCCCCGTTGCTAGGGACATTTCGACTCTGCTTAACACCGTTGCTAGGACAGTTTCCGACACTCTTACCTCCATTGCTAAGAACATTTCCCTGCTGCTTTTCCCATTTGCTGGGACATTTCTCCCACTGCTTTCTCCCCGTTGCTGGGACATTTCTAACTGTTTACCACCCTGTCGACGGACATTTCCCCACTCTTTATCCCCATTGCTAGGGACATTTCCATTTGAACAACTCGTTGCTAGGGGATTTCCCTGCTTTACCCTCGTTGCTGGGGACATTTCCTCCGCTGTTTACCCCTTTATTCAGGGACATTTCGGACATTGCTTACGTTGTAGGAACATTTCGGACACTGCTTGCTTACGTTTCTAGGGACATTTCCGCCTGCTTTACCACCGTTCAGAGATATTTCCCAACTACTTATTCCCGTTGCTGGGATCATTATCCCGCATTTTACCCCGTTACTAGGGGCATTTCGGCCAAACTGCTTACCTCCGGCTATGGGACATTTCCACCACTGTTTACTTCAGGGTGCCAAACACATTAAACTCACTGCTTACCACGTTGCTAGGACATTTCAAACACTGTTTGCTCCTTTTAGGGACATTTCCCACTGTTTTGTTGCTAGGGACATTTCCCATTGCTTATCACCGTTGCTGGGTATTTTACTTTTAATTCCATTTGCTACAGTTTTCCTACTGATTACTTCCGTTGCTGGGACATTTCCCACATTGCTTACCCTTTGGACATTTCCCTAACTGTTTTTTTACGTTTCTAGGGACTTTCCCTTACTTTTACTATACACCGTTTATATGGACATTTTCCCCACTGTTTAACTCCGTTGCTAGGGACATTTCACTGATACATCCTCATTTGCTGGAATTTCCCCTGCTTCCCCATTGCTAGGGACATTTCCCATGCTTACTTCCTGTTGCTATGGATATTTCCCCACTGCTTACTCCCGTTGCTGGGACATTTCCACTCTTTACACCCGTTGCTATGGACATTTCCCCACTGTTTAATCCCGTTGCCCATGACATTTTTTTCCATCCTGAAACTCGTTCCTGGAAGGATTCCACACTACTTACCTGTTGATGGAACATTTTCCCCGCTGCTTACCTCCTGCGTTTGCTAGGACATTTTGGACACTGCTTACCCCTGTTGCTGGGGTTATTTTCCCCCATGGCTTATCCCATTGCTAAAGACATTTCCGACACTTTTGTTCCTAGGGACATTTCCTTCATGTACCCTTGCTGCTTGGGGACATTTCGGACTCTTCTTACCCCCTGTTGCTGGGACATTTCCGACACTGCTTTCCCGTTGCTGTTGACATTCTTCCCTCTTCTTACGTTGCTAAGGCGTTTTCCCTTCTTATCCCGTTGGGGACATTTCCTCTACTGTTTACTTTCGTTGTTAGGGACATTTCCCCATCTGATACGTTGCTGGGGTTATTTCCCTCAATGTTACCATTTTGCAAGGCAATTTCCTCTACTCTTTGTCTCCGTTGTTAGGGACATTTCCCCCACTAATTGCACCCCGTTGCTGGGGACATTTTCAGCTACTGTACCCCATGTTGCTGGGTTTCTGGTGAAACATCCCCCGTTGCTGGACACTTATACCCCACGGCTGCTTGCATGGTTTCCTGCCAAACCTTTTTGCACTGCTTACCCTGTTGCTAGGTGTTTCCGACACTGCACCACCCGTCTCCGGGACATTCCTCCACTGCTTACCCCTGTTGCTAGGACATTTCCTTCTGCTTACCACCGTTGCTAAGGAAATTTTACCCCACTTAACCCTGTTGCAGGGAATTTCCCCACTGATGACCACCAGTTCTGGGACATTTCCCCACTGTACACTTCGTTGCTAGGGATGTTTTTTACTGTTTTTTTCACACGTTTCTAGGGACTTTTTTACCTTACTGCTCCACTTCGTTTGTATGGACATTTCCTGTTTAACTCCGTTGCTGGGACATTTCACTGAATACATCTCATTGCTGGGACATTCCCCACTGCTACCCCAGTTGCTAGGAACATTTACCCCTCTTCTTACCCCGTTGCTAGACATTTCTTACTGCTTAACATCGGTTTCTGGGACACTTTCCCCATTTCTTACTTCCATTGGTGAACATTTCCCCACTGCTTAACCCAGTTGCTGGTCACTTCCCTACTATTTATCCATTGCTGGGACACTTCCCCATGCTACACCCCTTTGCTAGGATATTTCCCCACTGCTTACGCCCGTTGCTGGGATATTTACTAATGTTCACCAATTCCTGGGATCCTTTTCACCACTGATTACCTCTGTTGCTGGGACATTTCCCACTGCCTTCCTCACGTTTAGGGACATTTCCCCACTGCTTAACCCCGTTGCTAGGGACGTTCCCACACTCTCACCCCCGTTGCAAGGGACATTTCAGACTGTTTACCACTGTTGCTGAGACATTTTCCCCACTGTTTACCCCCCCTGTTTCTGGGGTTTCTATCTGAAACCAACTCGTTGCTAGAGCTTTCCCACCTTGTTATCCCTTGTTGCTGGGACATTTTCCCCACTGCTTACACCCGTTGCTGGGGACATTTCGGACACTTTAAGCCGTTGCTAGGGACATTTCCCACACTTCTTACCCCCGTTGCTGGGACGTTTCCACCACTGTTATCCCCGGTTCTGGTGACATTCTTCCACTGCTTTTCCCCCGTTGCTGGGACATTTCTTCCACTGCTTACCTACGTTTATGGGACATTTCACCCAATGCTTACTGTTGCTAGGGACATTTCCTACTTTTCCCCATTGCTGGGGACATTTCCTTCACTTATTACCCCCCGTTTCTAGGGACATTTCCGCCATTGCATTTCCCCTATTGCTGGGGACATTTACCTCATTGTTTACCTCCGTTGCTAAGGACATTTCCTACTGAATGCACCCCGTTGCTGGGACATTTTTCTGTTGCTTACCTTGTTACGGACATTTGGACACTGATTACTCCTGTTGCTAGGGACATTTCCAACACTGCTTACCATGATTGCTAGGGTCATTTCCAACTTTCTTACCATGATTGCTAGGGTCATTCTCCCTTTCTTAACAGTTGCTAAGGGCACTTCCCTACTGTTTAACTCCGTTGCTGGGACATTTCCCCATTGGATACCCGTTGGTGAAATATTTCCCCTACCTGCACTCATGTTGCTAAGGATATTTACCCAATGTTCCCCAATTGCTTGGGTCCTTTTCATGTTGCTAAGGGACATTTCCCCTCTTCTTAACCCGTTGCTGCGGACATTTCCCCTACTGTTGCTCCGTTGCTGGGACATTTCTCCCATTGGATACACCCCGTTGCTAGAGAATATTTCCCCTTTCGCCCCTCATGTTGCTGGGACATTTACCCCAATATTTCCCCAATTGCTTGGACCTTTTCACACTGATTACTTTTTTTTCACCTGTGTTGCTGGGGCATTTCCTCTCTTTTTAACCCGTTGCTGGGACATTTTCCCACTGCTTTCCTCAGTTGCTGGGACATTTTCCAACTGAATCTGCCCCGTTGCTAGGGACATTTCCCACTGCTTACCCCCCCGTTGCTAGGGACATTTCCCACACTGTTTACACCTGTTGCTAGGGACATTTCCCTTACTGTTTACCCCGTTGCTAGGGACATTTCCCTTACTTTTTTACCGTTGCTGGGGTTTCTGTTTTTGACAACTCGTTGCTGGGACATTTCCACACTGCTTACCCTTGTTGCTGGGCATTTCCCCACTGCTTACCCCCGTTTCTAAGGACATTTCTGACTGCACTCCCCCCCCCGTTGCTAGGGGAATTTTCGATACTGCTTACATCCCAGTGCTGGTGACATTTCTCCCCACTGAATACATCCCCTGTTGCTAAGACATTACCCACTGCTTCCCTCAGTTGCCCAAGGGATATAAAACCACTGCTTACCCAATGATGGGGACATTTTCAACCACTGCCCCGTTCTAGGGACATTTCCCACTGCTTACCCCTTTCCTGGGGACATTTTCCTCCCACTGTTTACACCCGTTGCTAGGGACATTTCTGACATTTTACACCCTGTTGCTTTAGGGACATTTCCAACTGCTTACCACCGTTGTTGTTGGGACATTTTTTCCTGGCTTACCCCACGTTGCTAAGGACATTTCTCCGACTGTTTACCCCTTGCTGGGGACATTTTCCACACTGCTTACCCGTTTAAGGACTTTTCCATGCTACTTCCCAGTTGCTGGGACATTTCCAACACTCGCCCTGGTGCCAAAGGCAATTAAACCCATTCTTACCCCGTGCTGGGGATATTTCAGACCACTATTTTACTCTTTGCTAGCGACATTTTCACACTGTTTTCCCCGTTGATAAGACATTTTCCTACTGCTTACCCACTATTGCTATGACGTTTACCCTGCTTACACCCATTGCTGGGAAGATTTTAGACACTGCTTATCCGATGATGGGGACATTTCGACCTGCTTACCACCTTGCTAGGGACCCTGCTTACCGTTACTGGGACATTTTACCTCACTGTTTACACCGTTGCAAGAGATTTTTCCCTGCTTACCCCGTTGCTGGGACATTTCGGTTGTTCTTTCCCCATTATGGGGACATTTCGGACACTACTTACCCCGTTGCTAGGGACAATTTCAAATGGTGCTTTACCCTGTTGCTGGGACATTTCCCCACTGTTTACCACCCGTTTGCTGGGGACATTTCCCCCACTTCTTGCCATGTTGCTGGAGTTTCCGACACTGTACCCTGACTGGGACATATCCTGCTGTAACCCTGTTGCTAGGGACATTTACTTCACACCCTCGTTTATGGGACATTCAGACCTGCTTACATCCCTTTGCTGGGGACCTATTTTCCCCACCAGGACATTTCTCTCTCTGTTCACCCGTTGCTATCAGAATGTTTCCCCACTGCTTACCCGTTGCTGGGACATTTCCACCTTCTTGCACTCGTTGCTAGAACATTTCGCCACTACTTTCCTCGTTGCTGGGGACATTTCAAATAGTGCTTAACCCTGTTGCTGGGACATTTCCCTATGTTTAACACCCGTTGCTGGGGACATTTTCCCACTGCTTACCGTTGCTGGGGACATTTCCCACTGCTTACTCCCCGTTGCTATAGACATTACCCCATTGTTTATCCACATTGCTAATGACATTTCCACCACTGCTTGCCACCAGTTGTTAAAGAAATTTCTACACTGCTGCTTACCGTTTCTGGGACATTTTCCCACTGCTTACGCATTGCTCAGGGACATTTCCCAATTACCTCACCACCATTTAGGGGACACTTCGGACACTGCTACCCTTGTTGGTGTATTTCTGACACTGCTTACCCCCGTTCCTAGGGTCATTTCCTCAGCTGTACCTCCGTTTCTGGGATCATTTCTCCCTGGATACCCCCTGTTGATGGGGACATTTCACCTGCTTACGCCATTTACTGGGGACATTTCCTTACTGTTTACCTCCGTTGCAGGGACGTTTTCCACTGCTTACCATTTGCTGGGGACATTTTGGACACTGTACACCGTTGCTAGGACATTTCCGACACTGCTTACCACCCGTTGCTGGGACATTTCCCCACTGCTTACGCCTGTTTCTGAGACATTTCCGACACTTCAACCCCGTTGCTAGGGACATTTCCCCACTGTTTACCCCCGTTGCTGGGGACATTTCCCACTGCTTTCCCCAATTGTGGGACATTTTCCTACTGCTTACCCCATTGCTGGGAAGATTCTTATACTGTTTACCCCTGTATCTAGGGTCATTTTCCCACTGCTCACCCCGTTGCTAGGACATTTCTTCCACTGCTTACCCACATTGCTAAGGACATTTCCCCACTGCTTAACACCGTTGCTGGGTACATTTGTACATTGCTTAACCTCGTTGCTAGGGACATTTCCGACACTGCTTACCACCCATTGCTGGGACATTTCCCCACTGGACTACCCCATTTCTAGGACATTTCTCCCTGCTTACCTCGTTGCTGGGGACATTTATCTTACTGTTTACCTCTGTTGATAGGACATTTCCCCACTGAATACACCCATTGCTAGGGACATTTTCCCCACTGCTTCTCCAGTTGCCAAGGACATTAAACCCACTTTTTACCCTGTTGCTAGGGGCATTTCCCCACTGCTTATGCGATGACGTTGTTAGGGACATTTCACTTAATCAGCTTACCCTGTTGCAGGACTTCCCTCACTGGTTTCCCCATTGCTGGGACATTTCCTTCACTTCTTGCCCCCGTTGCTGGGACCCACTTCCCCATTGCATTTCCCCACGTTGCACACACGGACATTTACCATGTTTAACTCCGTTGCTAGGACATTTCCTACACTGGCTGCCCATTGCTGGGACATTTCCTACACTGGAATGCACCTTGCTAAGGACATTTCCCCACTGAATACACCGTTATGGGACATTTCCCTGCACCCTAAGTCACCCCATTGCTGGGACATTTCTTACACTGAATACCCCGTTGCTGGGACATTTTTTCCACTTTGCTCCTTGCCAAGGACATTTAAACCCTGCTTGTCCGTTGCTGGACATTTTGGACACTGCAGTCCCTGTTGCTAGGGACATTTCCAACCCTGCTTACCATTGCTGGGGTCATTTCCCCCTGCCAACCCAGTTGCTTCAAGGCACTTCTCCTGCTGGTTTCCCAGCCTCGTTGCTGGGACATTTCCCCCACTGGATACACCCTGTTTGCTAAGAGTGTTTCCCCTGCTGCTTACTCCGTTGCTAGGGATTTGCAATCCCAATGTTTTCTTAATTGCTGGGGTCTTTTTCACCACTGATTACCTCTGGTGCTGTAACTAACCCTGTTGCCTCGGACATTTCCCTACTTTTCTTTCCCAATATTTGCTAGGGACATTTCCTTACTGCTTACCACCTGTTGCTGGGGCAAGTTCCCCTACTGCTTTAGGTTGCTAGACATTTCCCTTACTGTTACCATCTGTTGCTAGGGACATTTCACTGTTTTTTTTTTTCTTTGCTTTTCTCATTTACTGGGTTTTCCTTTGTGCTTGCCCCCCCCCAAGTTGCTAGGGACATTTCGGACACTGCTTACCCCTGTTGCTGGGAACATTTCCGATCTGCTTGCCTGAGTCACTGGG
>NW_027467782.1:1435601-1497854 GCF_004210375.1 Tachypleus tridentatus | reverse complement strand
AAAACTCACAGCTCTCGCAATTTTCTTTGCCAGAATTGTGAGTATAGAATTAAACATCAACTGAACTTCAATTGCACCTCTTCTTCAAAAAAAAGAGCACAAAGAAAAAATTATCAGTATAAAGTAAACCGAAGTTGGAAAATAACAAACACCTTACAAATTATAAACGTTCAAGCTTTCTGATAAGGGTGACTACAGGTAATGTAATTTACTGAAAAGAGACATCAGGTCTCAAACCAATCAACAAATTGTTGGACACAAACTAAGTTATGTAAACTATTTTATTAATTAGTAAATATTAAACCATAGTAAATGTTTCATAATTTCACACAAGGTGAATTTAAAACACAAATAATTCCTTTATGAGGAAAAATTGGGAAATTGTTTTCATTTGTTATGAAAAACTTCTTAGAATACCGTTTGAGATGCGAAATCAGAATTTTTAATTTATTTTTATTGTATTTTTAAGGTAACAATAATACATCGATCTGCAATACATAAAAAATATATTTTCATATATATACACCTACAACACTATTTTAAATTGATCTTCACTAATTTTTTTCTGTACGTTCGATGTATCTGACTGACGATTCTTTTGGAAAATATATTAACAAACAGCTTTTACAGAAAACTTATAAATACTATAACATATTTATTTATAAAAAAATAAATGTTTAACGAGCTTGTGTTGGTTCTGTTACATGATTTAATTCCCTTGTTTTGTCAAATTCGTGGGTGTTTAGGATATGGTTAAATACATACGTTAAAATTATTCCTTTCATTAGTTCCCTGCCCTCCTGGACAGTTCAGAAGCAAAACAGGAAGAATGTGTCCCGTGTCCCAAGGATCATTACAGTGATTATTTTGGATCATACAAATGTTCGGCTTGTCCTGGAAGACGATTTACGAACTCCGGACCCTCTTCACGAGATGCATGTAAACGTAAGTTTTATTACATACTTATAACCGCACTAAGAACCACTTTGTTTCAGGTATATTTAGAAATTCTATTGCTGCAAATGCTTAACTTTCAAATAACTTTAGATATTCTAGTCAGTATCATTAACAAGTCATGTTATTTATGTAGTTTAATATTATCCACTTCTTATATTGTGAATAAACCAACTTACGTTATGAACTTAATACCAAGTTCAGACAAGTAACCTGTTTCTACTATTCAAACAAATTATTTTGTTGTGATTTTATTCTTTGGTACTCCTGATTTTATTAGATTTTTGTTTGAAACAGAGGTTTGACTGGTTTTTGTTTCGATGTTCTATATCAGTTACCTTTTAAGATTTATTTTTCTCTTTTTTTGTTAGTTTTAATGTAACTTAAGTTATTTTTATTATCACTGTTTGTTCCTAATTTTCTCCGACTTTCATGTTTTTTTTTTAAATACGTTTCTTTTTCTAACGATCTGAATTATACGTTCTCACAATACAGAATATAAAATACAGTAGCGTATTGTTGTATTTGCAAGTTATGGCATATTAGGCCACATGCTCAGCATCTTATATCCGAATGATTACAAAAAAATTCCGAAATAAAATATTCTTGTGTCATGGTTGGTAACTACGTAGAAGTGAGGACAATGTTTTTTAAAAGGGGCTCAGTTTTCTAATAAATCAGAAAAAACTTCAGAATTCGATAAGTTAGGAGTATAGGGGGCTCTAATCTATCCTGGACAACTTCATCATTTATTATGATTACTGAAGAGAAAAAACAATTGAAAAACAACATAATTGTGATGAAGCTGGACACATATTTCTATTGTTTACAGAGTAATAAACAATAATTTGACTTAACAAAGGATTATAGGCTAAAAGTTTACAAATCAGCAACTGTTTTCATTTGGCAAATGATTGAAACAGTGGGAATCAAACTATATCTTCAAAGTCCACAGTGTAACGATACAATGGACATTTATTCATTTAGCCGTTTTAAAATTGGTATTAGAATCCGATATACAGAGAAGAGTAAAATTTGAAAAGTGTTTCTGGTCAAAACTGACACAATCAGCGGCTACTAATAATGGTAATGAAATTGAGTACGATCGGAACAGCCCCTCTAGCTTGTAATACCTACAGTTAATTGGACAGATTTTTCATTTTAATTCAGACAAAACTGAAGCAGAAAATATAAACTCAATGGAACAAAAATTGTACAGCCACCCTCTGAAACACTCTTCGTACGTCTATGATTTAGGACAAAAAATTTATTAAAACTCCATAAATAAGTATTTATATAAATGTTTGTACAATGATCTCTATATAAAGGATGTCTTTTCGACACATTTATTTAAAAAAAAAAATGCTATATATCTGACTTAATAAAAACATCTTCTGTAATTTAAGTTACGACTAGGTTTTAACAAATGGTTTCGGTGCTTCATTCCCGTTGGTTTCCTTTAGTTATAGGTATTGAAATTGTTAATGAGTTGAAATTAAATATTTTTCGCAGGTTAAATATTACCCAACTGGTGCGACTTGAAAACATTTATTAATAAACGATATCAATGTTAAACAATGATAATATTGTTTTAATTTCAGCATCCCTCATAGAAAAGTTATTTACGCCTCCACTTGTTTTTGCCACGGTGGGAATACCACTTCTAATACTTTTATTATGGTAAGCATAATATTTTTGTTGGTTTAATTTGTTTATTGTTAGGTGGTACAGAGGCATCCAATGGGATCGAATTCACTCAAGTTTATAGGTAATGAGTTTTATACAGATTATATATTTCTAACATGTAATAGGCTTACGAATAAGGAAGGTGTGGAGTTTTACAACTATGAAATTAAACTCGAATTTTTAACTAGTACTTACAGTGGGTGAAAATATGTAGATTCAAGTGTTAATTATCCGTATTCGTTAGAAATATAAACTCACCAGCTAACTCATTTAATGTGCAATTAATATTTTCGTTTTTATTTCTTTTTTCACTATTTATTTGTAAAAGAGTAGCCCAAGAGTTGACGGCTGGTGGTGATAACTCGGTGCCTTCCCTCTATTCTTTCACTGATACATTATAGATTTTTAACATCGAAGTCTTTAGGTGAAATGAAAAAAGAAACGACTTTTAAGAAGTTGTTCATCACCGTATGATATTTAAGATATTTTTTAATATTTCAATAATAAATAAATAATATGAATTCGTTTTACAGTCTGAGATATATGAACAATAACTTAGTAGCTAAGGTTTCTATTACGTTTTTCCTGTATTACAAGTTTTGGTGGACCAGTTTTGTAACTGTTTTGCTACTCGGTTGTCACGTACACAAAGTGAGTTAGCTGTGAAGTTAAGATGAACGTAAACTGATATTGATAAATCATCATAAGCGCTGAAAGTAATTTGGCATTAATTACTTTTTCTGTATTTCAATACTGATCGAAATGTCTTTATTTTCTTAAAATGACAAACCACTATATATCTATATATAGGACAGATTAATATTTACACTAAATATTGCTAGAGGAAAATGTTAAAAACCACACATCTGATATTTAAAATGAAATGAGTTTAATGTATTTTTAACATCAATATTAATACATTTGAGTTACTTAATTATGAATGTTTTCCGTTAAATAAGGATATTATTTATTTTACGTGAACGATTTTGTTTCAGACAAATATATTATTAACATATTTTTGTTTATTTCATAAGGATAACAAAAAGCCAATAATTTCAAGGGAAATTGATGGATTGATGGATTGCCGAAAACTGAAATTGCCAACCATTTCTTTAAACATGTCGATGAGAATCATTCAAAAACATTTCCATTATCTGCAGAATCAAAACCAAAATCTCCTACACTTCAATATACACTCTCTAAACTCACAGCTCTCGCAGATTTTCTTTGCCAGAATCCAAAGTATAGAATTAAAAATCAACCGAACTTCAATTGCACCTCTTCTTCAAAACACCCACTAAGAAATTTCTCAAATAATTTAAATTCAAAGTTGAAAAAAAATACAAATACCTTAACTGTAGAACAGGATACAAAATCTCCTTCACTTCAATCCACCCTTTCTAAACTCACAACTCTTACAGATTTTCTTTGCCAGAATCCAAAGTATAGAATTGAAAACCAACCTAACTTCAGTTGCACCTCTTATTATTAATATATTTGATGATGTTTCAATGAAGTAGAAGATACTCGATTACATCTGAATAAAACATATGAAACGTAAAATAATTTTCTGAGCCGACAAAGTGAAATCTTACATCTTTAGTTTATTTTGAATCCATTATTCGTTTATTTGTGTATTGAAACATGTTTTGTATGATGTATCAATGTTTATTTTCTCGTATTGTTATACAGATATAAAATATAGACTTTATCTGAAACCGTAATAAAAACATAGTGTAGAAAAGTTTAATGAAAGTTGATCTGGTATTTTATGAACTAAAGTGTTTATAGAATAACAGTGTATTTAGACATTTTGTCAATAAATGTATCAGTTTTATTCTCAAGCCTGTAATTTCACATTGTTATTGTGTGGTGTGTTCTATAATAACAGACATAAGTATATTGGATATATAAAATGTGGAAGAATAATACTTTGATTTTTGACTGAAGGTTCTTTTGATATGATAATTGATAAGTGATATTTTGATAAGTCTCTTCTGGTTATAAGCTATATTCAAGTGTCAGCAATATTGCTGAAAGAGTCCCGAACGTTTAAAGACATATTACTGATACTGGTAATGAAGTATACAGCAACTGTTTTATTATAAGAATATTACTAAGTTAGAGTTGTGTCTAATAATTTTTGACAATGAGAATTTATCGAGCTTTTAATATGAATGTAAATAGTTTTAGTCAGCAAGAACCAAGCTCAAATCAAAGATTTCTGAAAATATCTATAGAAAGACAAGAATATAGTTTTGTGTTTAACGATGCTTTTCATTCTTTTTAACTACATTTGATATACTCCCTTCATTAATATTGAATTTAGAAAACACTTAAAGAACGCATCTTTGCAATCTTTCTAAAGATTATTTTAAAGCTTCAAATTAACAGTGAAATTTTAGTAAAATATTATTAAAATTACTAATAAAATCTTATTAAGCTGTTCACTTGGAGCGTAGTGTGGCTGTTTATACAGCTTTAGGTCTTGTGTTTCAAAATGTCCATAACTTCTTACCTCAGTAAGATTAACAAACATGTTTCAACATTATTTCATTGATTCAGAATCACGTTCTACCGCTGAAAAAAAAAACGAATTTATTTGCAAAAGAAAACACGAAACGTTTGTCATTTCTGTTTCGTTTACATACATGAATACAAATTTCAAAGTAGTAAACTTGAGGAATACTAACGCTATACACTAAGACAAATTTCAAAGTAGTAAACTTGAGGAATCTAACAATATAAACTAGGACAAATTCCAAAGTAGTAAACTTGAGGAATCCTAACAATATAAACTAGGACAAATTCCAAAGTAGTAAACTTGAGGAATCCTAACAATATAAACTAGGACAAATTTCAAAGTAGTAAACTTGAAGAATCCTAACAATATAAACTAGGACAAATTCCAAAGTAGTAAACTTGAGGAATCCTAACAATATAAACTAGGACAAATTTCAAAGTAGTAAACTTGAGGAATCCTAACAATATAAACTAGGCTTCCAAACTCGCGGTGGCTACAGCACAGACGAACACTTGAGTGGATTGGCACTTGAAAAAAATTCTTTGCGTTAGATAGGTGACGCAACCTGTTAGCTAATGATTAAAATTGTTGTAGATAAGTGATGTCATCTCTTATGTAACATTCAAAGTTATGTCGTAGATAAGTGATGTCATCTCTTATGTAACATTCAAAGTTATGTCGTAGATAAGTGATGTCATCTCTTATTTAACATTTAAAGTTATGTTGTAGATAAGTGATGTCATCTCTTATGTAATATCAAAGTTATGTTGTAGATAAGTGATGTCATCTCTTGTGTAACATTCAAAGTTATGTCGTAGAAAAGTGATGTCATCTCTTATTTAACATTTAAAGTTATATTGTAGATGATGTCATCTCTTATGTAATATCCAAAGTTATGTCGTAGAGTGATGTCATCTCTTATGTGACACCCAAAGTTGTGTCGTAGATGAGTGATGTCATCTCTTGTGTAACATTCAAGGTTATGTTGTAGATAAGTGTTGTCACCTCTTGTGTAACATCCAAAGTTATGCTGTAGATAAGTGATGTTATCTTTTATGTAACATTTAAAGTTATATATAATACTTCATATTGTGTAATAACCCTAATGCATGCTGCTTACATAAGACATATATCGAAAAAAAATTTGTTATATTGTATTTGTGAAAATATAATATACAAGTTTGTTAAAAATATAACATATAATGTTGTTGAAACTTAAAACACGTAAAGTCATTGGAAACATGACGTATTTCTCAGACTACGAAGTGTATAAAGATAGTTTTATGCATATATATACTTGCTGTCCTAGGAGAATATATACTAAGTTAAAAATACAAGAGGTTAATAATTTTCTCGTATGTACCTCAGTTGTAGACACCATAATTTTCTTAACGTTGAATAAAACCTTTAAGGTTTTATTCCATTGTATTTTTAAATTAAAAAATAACTTACCTTATAAGGATGGAAAAGAGAAACAACGTTACGAGACTCGTGACCGCGAGGAACTGCTCAGAAAATCAAATTCGATCTTATATTTCACCAAGAAGGAAGGTGGGAATCCTGAAACTTCGTCCAATCGCAGCCCTGTTGGCAGCTTTCTAGCATTACAGCAGTATTCCGGGTGATTGTGAGCATCTTGTGACTCTACACATCATGGTATCAAATTGTACTAAATCTGTCACTCGTGTGATCGAGTCTTCAGTAGAATGATGGTCATAATTATAATTGTATTCATAAACTCAAAGAAATATAAAGAACATCTCACGAATCAATATAATTATTGTATACCATGGAATTATTTTATTGAATGTTTTCGCAGATAGCCCTCGTATAGCTTTGCGTGAAATTCATACAAACAAATCCTTTGAGATCGTATAGCAGGATCTGACTGTCACTCTTATAATACACCCAAAGTTCGAAAGTGCGGAGCGTGTTTTTGATTTTGATTTTGATGATATCTGAACGTGAGCCACGGAACCTCAGCTCTCAATCTAGCAAATGATCATAACGAAATGTGAGCGAGGAAAGCAATTGATAAAAATGAAATGGGACACTGACGTTATAGACTCCAAGAAATGATTTGCCACATGTATAAACTGAAACTAACCCAACTTTCTTTGAGGTGTGATTTGATTGTTGTTAAGGTCAAAACTACACAATAGACTATCTGTATCATGCCAATCACAGGTATCGAAACCCGAATTTCAGCGTTATAAGCCTGCAAACTTACCGGTGAAAAACTGAGGCTATTTCTGAGATCAAAAGCCAACAAAATCTCATAACTTTACAAATATGTTGTCTCTAACAGAAGATTATAAACTTATGAGGTTAGTAACGTTGGTTATATCCACAGATAATATAACTATTATTGTTATTATTTGTTTGATTTTTTACATTTTGTTAGGTTCAGTATATTTCATAGAATACAACTTATAAACTCATTTATAGAGATTACAAAGCGGAAGAGTTTTTGTTTTAGGTTCAGTATTTTGTTATCGAATATTATGTAGGTCAGGTTATAAAGCTAACCAGAATTTCAGGTTCATCATGTCGCTCTACTGATAACGTAAAGTTCGCCAAATATGTTCGCTCCTTCTGCTATGGGGACGATATAAACTATCAATCAATCCCACTACTTTTGGTAAAACAGTAGCTCAAGAGTTGGTGGCGGGTGGTAATGATTAGCTACCTTTCTTCTAGTCTTACATTGTTAAATTAAAGAGGGCTGGCGCAGATAGCCTTCGTGTAGCTTTGCGCACAAATTTAGGCCCTCTACTCAGTAACTTTATAACATCATTGAACAGAATATATAAATATATATATGTTTTAATAAATAACTTTAATGGTAGGTCAGTGACGAAACTAGTTATTTTGTAGATTTTATAAGTAGAAAACAAACTTTTTGGATTGCCAATAATCATTGTGTCAATGGAAGCTCATTCAAATATTTTATCTGATTCCCACTGATACATAGTTTAGTAAGATCTAGAAAATTATTTTTATACACCCGAGAACTTGTTGATAACATTATTAATTTTGTTACTTGGTGCATAGAGCCCCGTCCCCCCAGTGGCACAGCGATATGTCTGTAGACTTACAACGTTATAATCTAGATTTCGATACCCGTAGTGGTCAGATCATCTGTAGCTTAACTTCAAATATATGTCGTGTCTATGGAGCGCTAACAAAGGCTGTTTTTCATACTATTTGACGATCATACTAAAATGGCTTTAAATTTAATGATTTTGAAAACACATTCATTGTCAAGCTAGCGTTCACATTTTGTGAAATTGTAATCGTTAATTCATCAGAACGCACCCGATCCGCTTTCAGCCGTGGAGGCGTTATAATTCGACGGTCAATCCCACTATTCGTTGGTAAAAAGAGTAGCCCAAGAGTTGGCGGTGGATGGTGATGACTAGCTGCTTTCCCTCTAGTCTTACACTGCTAAATTACGGACGGCTGCCAAAGATAGGACTCGAGTAGTTTTGTGCGAAATCCAAAACAAACAAACAATACAGTGGATGGTGGTTCAGAGTTATATTAGTTATTTTGAATAACTGGTTGGGTCCCTTCACTCTAGTATTACTTGTCTGCAAGGCTACTAATTAGTTCCTTACCTTCATATTTCGGGCTGAAATGCCAATTTCAGGAGGTAAGTTTATCTTACTTACCCCTAAGTGGTGATATGTTATTATTTTGATTTCTTCTTCTTTACTTTGGAGAGCAGTCACTTTCCCACAATTGTTTGCTGGAAGTAAAGGGTGAAAGAGATGTGAAACACCCACATCTCGCTCTTCTAATTTCAATTGATTTTGATTATTTTATTGCTCTTGAATTTCTTCATGTGAGACTGGCAAGTGGAGGTTAAAACTGACAGTCAGTGTTTCCAACCACAGTGTGGTTTCTACGTCATCAGTCAGTGTTTTCAACCACAATGTGGTTTCTACGTCATCAGTCAGTGTTTCCAACCACAATGTAGGTTCTACGTCATCAATCACCTTCAAAATCTAGAGTACAGTTTACATATCACATTATAGCCTGTATCCTGGGGATCCTTTTGATTGGTGCGGCGTCTTGGATTTTTGTTTGGATTTATTTTTGTGTTTATTACAAATATATGTTATACAATATATTAATTACAGAAATGTAAGCTGATTTGTTATCGATAAGTGTTATACCTATGAAACGTTATAAATGCAAAACTATGCCATGCAAATTAAATGTAGAACTGTTTGTTTATTTTTGTTTAAAGTTAGCTACACAAATACACAATGGGCTATCTGTGGCTGCCCATCACGCTTACCTAAACTTATTTTCTAGCATTATAAGTCCACAGAAATATAGAAGTGAAAGCCATTGAGTCATTGTTTAAGTAACACATATTAACATATACCTGCATAAAACATAGTGGAGTTTTACATAAGTAAAAAACATAACATATTTAAAATGTAAAATATGCCATATATCTGAAGTCTTATTTTACAATAGAGTAAAACTACATTTACAAAAATCATAGTGTGTTGTTGTTTTCAATCAGAAGATACTTTTAAAGTGAGTGTAAAAGCGAAAACTATAAATCTAGTGTTATAATATGAAAAGATCAATGTTGACACTTGTGGTGATGGCATCACTTCTAGCAGCTCGCCCTCTGACATTAGTGACATGATCATGTTATGCTGCCTGATAACATCCTCGTTTTTGGAAAAACATGGGTTTCACATTAAGTATTTGAAAAAAAAAATGATAATAAATTTGGTTATTACTCCAACTTGTATATTAATTAATTTAATTTTGCATATCACATACATATCCATCACCTAATTACTTTATTAATATTAATTAAATAAAGTATTACTTAGATATTAATTAAGAATTTGCACTTCACCATATATTAATCGCATTATTAATTAATCTTTAATTAATAAATTTCCCCCAGTAACACCTCAACCACCCTCCCTCCTGGTACTGTCTTCTGGCAGATAGTACATGGACAGCAAAATCTGCTCACATCTCTGATGATTCCTGGGCAATGAACATAACTAGTGGATCTATCTGCTATCTTCTTTGCTCTTGGTGTCCTTGCACAGTCAACTCGTGAATTTGTTCCATCAGTTGAGTCCTGAATTCTGTTGTTATGATTTGCTACACTTCCCCAGTATAAGTTCTCTGTTTGATTTGGTACAGCAATTCCATCTAATACTCTGCTCTATAAGTGCTTTACCCCTTTGTCTTTTGCTCGATTTTTCCCCACATATTGTCACAAAGATTGTGCAGTGAAAAGTGTTTCTTTTGCGCTTCCTTCAATTCCTGCAAACCTACATTCGTGATATCACCTTTTGACCTTTGTAAGATTTTCGTGTTATATTTGCTCTTATTTTCTTGAGTTCTATTGGTGACTGCCAGTGTTTCTTCGTTTATATATGTATGTTTTTCATGCATTTAGTCTTTGATAGGTCTGATATAGCACTCCCTATTCTGTTGGTACCATCTCCTTTGTCTTCTGTTAAATTTTCTCCCAGGTATTGTCCCAAAGTTTCTGCAATGGAGGGACTTTCTTTTATGATTCCTTCAGTTCCTACAAACCTACATTCAGGATGTTCCCTTTTGACACTTGTAACGTCTTGATGTCTTGCTTGTTCTTCTTTTCTTGACCACTAGTGGTGACCACCAATGTTTCATCAATCTTCTTTCGGTCTAGTATCTGAGTTTCTACTAGCTGGTATGTTTTAAACAATTTGGTCCAATGTGGATGTTTTATACTGTTGTCTCCAGGTCTCCCACATAATATAATGATTTATCTTTATTTTCTTATTGGACACTTTCTCATTGTCCCATCAATAAGTACACACACACACTCACATGTGCAGTTTGCCTTTCATTTGGTCATAATATAGTAGACTGGTTCTCACTACTGCAAACAATTTCTTGTAGGCACTTCACTCTTTTGTTCCCAACATATTCTTCCCTCACTGGCATGTTGTGATTTGCTGGTACTTCTGAATATCTCTAACATGCTCCAATCACTATTGGCACTGTTGATCCATTTGTTAACTTAAGTTGATTGTTAGTCGTGTACTGATTAACCATGGAAATGGAACTTCCTTCTCATAGTAAATCTGGCATCTTTTATTGATTCTCTTTCTTTTGGCAGCAGCATCTATGCTGACAGTCAAACTTTCTAGTTTCTTAACAACACCATCTATAGAAGTTGCTATAGCAAGTTTATACTGAGATTTCTGCTGTTGCTTGTTAGTTATGGACTTCCATTCCTTCGCAACGTTAAATATTTTATAAATAACATTTCTTTACCCATTTGTCTGTTAACCCCATGTAACCTTTGGTAGACTCCTGTTTCTAGTCAACTACCAATTTTTGTTTTAAATAATAATCTCTTCAAAATGAGACAAACGTATGAACAAAAAATATTTACACCATGAAATATCACAGTTGTATCCAAAACTCTAAATAATTAATCTTTATTTTCAAATACCCACCTGGGCTGATTCAATTACTTAAGAATATAATTGACAATATAAACTATTTTTCACACAGTACTTACTTTTACTCACAGTACTATTAGTAAATTATTCACTCAGTAAGTACCCCATGGGTTACAACAGTTGTGTCATAACTTTAAAAAATTGTCTACTTCTCATGAAAATCCACAGAGAATGGTTCAGTTAATATAGATCCTCCTTTTACAATACAAATTATTATATTTATTAAACATTGAAACTAACTTTATCATATCGCCAGATATGGTTAATTATTCTCACACGAGCTAACTTCACGTTTTTTCTCATTGACTAATTATCTGAGAAAATTCGTAATCTGAGGGTCGCGGGTTTGCATCCCCGTTGCGCCAAACATGCTCGCCCTTTCAGTCGTGGGGGCGTTATAATGCGACGGTCAAACCCACTATTCATTGATAAAAGTGTAGCCCAAGAGTTGGCGGTGGGTGGTGATGACTAGCTGCCTTCCCTCTCGTCTTACACTACTAAAATAAGGGACGGCTAGCACAAAGCTACTCGAGGGCTATCAACGTGGTAAGTGTGTTTGTTTGCCACGTCATACAACTAAACTTAAATAATCACTGTTATTTTTTTAAATCATTAAATATTAACTCACCAAATGAATTGAATAATAACTCTTAAACTAAACAGTTTTGTATATCCAAAAAATATTAATTACTAATTTGAAATCATTCTTTCCCCAACTTGTGTGTCTGTAGTGAAGTTATAATTTATAAAGCTTCTGTAATAAATAATCATTTTCTTTGAAACAAACGTGGATTTTTAAAGCGATAAAACAGGCAATTTTTAAATACTCTATAACTTTTTTATTTTCTATTTACATACATTTTATTTTAAATTTTTTATCGATGTTAAGTTTGTGAAAATTCGGGACAAGAAAATATAAATCGAGTTCCACTGTCTCTTATTAGTGAAGAAAATCGTACGATCACAGAAGTTCTTCTGTTGTTGTCTTGCATCTGGCTTTCTACTTCGGTTAAACACTAGTCAAAAAATTCTTGTGGATCTAAATATGTTTCAGGAGCTTACGTTTCTCAATTTTTCTATCTACTCTAGTCCTCTGAACATTCTGACTCTGATGATTTACTTTCCTGAAACAAATCTCGCAGTTCTTTGAAGTAAACAGGTCTCATTGATTTATATTTCGTAAATTTGTTGTGACGTCTACAATGTGAAGGTACCTTCTTCCTTACAGTTAACAGAGTTTCTGATATATATGAGATAATTGGTTTATATTTATGAGGCTGTGTTGGTATAAAATATTTGGCATGTGATCCTTCCAGACTTGTGATAATGTTTGTTATTTCACTTGAGGCATTGCAATTTTGGATGACCTTCCTATTGGTGAAAACATTCGCCTTTGTTTCTTTCTAAAAATAACAAGAATCAGGATAGGTTGATGTTAGTTATCATTATATCGAAATTACCTCTTGGAAATTAATACAACGAAACTATCGATAACTGGGCTATATAAATTTAGTGGATATCAATTAAAATACGTTTTCGAACAACACTAATTGACTCTATAAATTGATTTCTAATTAGTAAAAAGGGAAGGGTATGTTAATCTTATGCATATCGAAATATTTACAACTTTACTTTGGGGAAACACTCTGTAGAAAGTATCATATTTTTCTAGTACTAAACAGAATAAAATGTAAACAATTACTAACAAGCGTTATTAGAAAATTGAGAATTTCAAAATAATCAAACTAAAAAAGAAATTGAAATAAAAAAACGTTGGTACTAACAACTATACTTTTGAGAATGATAAATTGCGTGATGAATATTTTAATTTAGTTGCTGCAATTATCGAGAATTTCACTCTACGTTGTTTTTGTTGTTTTTTTTTTTATCAGAAAACATCAAAACGGACTATCTGTGTCTGCTCACCAAGAACATTAATACCAGACTTTTAGAGTTATAAGTCTTCGGCCGTATTACTGAGCTCCACCAGATGTCCTTAATCTATGGGTGCCTTTGTACTTAAAATTCGAATATTTTAATATTTGTTTGGAAGCAGTTTAACATCGAGATGGCGCTGCGAAACTCATCAATATCGATTTGAACTAAAGCGCAAGGAGAATACAAACACGATAATAATGATGCTTCATAAAAAGTAAAATAAAATACATTTTAACTCTATGTGGTGCGTAAATGAGTTTTATTTTATACCTCTTTAAAATTAGCTTCAGTTTCTATATTTAAAAAATCGAAATTTTATTTTTGGAAACCAAGTTTCTTTCTCTACACTGTAAATTAGACATTTATTCACTTTCGAATGGAAACAAAAATTAGTAAATCGTAAATATCGCAAAAACGAAAGACAATTCCAGAATCATATTATACTGAAACTCTTCGCAATTTGATTGCAAGGAATAAAATAAGATAGAATACGGTATCAAAAGCTAAGACTAAATGTACTTTCCTTAATAAGAGAACTTCAAAGTTTCCGATAGAGGGCAGCAGTCACTCTGGTCATATTCTAAAATATACGTTTGTTTGTTCGGAATTTCGCGCAAAACTACGCCAGTATTGTCTACGCTAGCTGTCCCTAATTTAGCAATGAAAGACAGCTACGGAAGGTAGATAGTTCTCACTACCCATCGCCAGCTTTGACTTACTTTTTTACCAACGAGTAATGAAATTGAGTACAACATTATAGCGTCCCCATTATAATGGCTGAAAAGGGCAAGCATGTTTGGCTGGGACAAGATTTGGAGCCCGTGACCTTCACATAAGGAGCCACGTGCCCTAACTACCTCGCCATCATTTTAATACATTTTACAATTATTAGACTCCATGACATGTTCCATACGGAAGTGAAAATGCACAACCTGTGTGTATGGTATTAAAAGTTTCGTTTTCAATTCTTGGGTACGAATACTTTTTTAAAATATCAGTTCCCATAAAACGTGATATTAATAACCAATGATTGAAATAGATAGCTCAGTAATTTTATTGTGTTCTTGGAGTTAGCTCAGAAGTTCTTTTGTAATCCTTCATGAAACTAAATGAAAAGTTTTGCTATATTCTCCAATTAGGTTTGCTTGTTTTGAATTTTCGCGCAAAGCTACACGAGGGCTATCTGCGCTAGTTATTCTTAATTTAGCAGCGTAAGACTAGAGGGAAGGCAGCTAGTCATCACCACCCACCGCCAACTCTTGGGCTACTCTTTTATCAACGAATAGTGGGATTGACCGTCACTTTATAACGCCCCCACGGGTGAAAGGGCGAGCATGTTTGGTACGACGGGGATGCGAACCCGCGACCCTCAGATTACGAGTCGAACGCCATAACCCGCCTGGCCATGCCGGGGCCCTCCAATCAGGTTAAACGCTTCTCTCTAAACAATGATATTAACTAATATTTACTGTCTACCCCAAAGTAAAACTCTACCAAACTGTATCTGAACTAATATGTCTAAATCATGTGGTAATGTTTATAATATCCACTGGTTCTGAAGAGTTTCATAACAATAAAGTTAAACGATATAGTGTTTTATTTCTCTGATATGACAGAAATAATTTAAATATTTTAAGACTATTTGTTTGTTGTGAGAATAAAGCCATATCGGTTTGTCGGCTGTGTTCACTAGGGAAAATACACCGGATTTTAATGTTCTAAGTACTTAAACCTATCTCTGTGCCATATGGGACTATGTGAAAGCGTTGAGTTGGCTGATTTAGAATTTAGCTCATGAATTAAAAAACAATAGTAAAGATAAAACGTTTGTGTTCAACCTTACCTTAACACTTAACGGCAATAGCAAAACTTAACGACTTGGAAATCAAAATGTTTGGATGAAGACAAAAATGTTGATATAACGTTTTGTGTTTATCGAAGAAACACTAAAGTTAGTTCTCACCCTTCCTAATGTTTAATTACTGACGGGAATAAAGCCAGGCAGAAGCACCTTACATTCACACTGAATGATTGACTGTCATTCTCGTATGGCATTAATAACTTATAGAGACGAGGAATTAGAAATGTACGATCATTATATGTCACCCAACAGTGGAGAGTTTCTTTAATTTAAAAATAAAAGTTTTTAGAGAAAGTCAAACTTTTCCAAGTCTTGGTTGCACTTAAAACTATATAAAAATGTATATTTAAGCATGTTTTTCAGGATGTCTCTCATAGGATAAGTGGTGTAGCAGCTCTTGAAATTTTATTAGAAATATAAAATAATTTAAATATTTAATGTACTGGGTATGATTAGTCTCCGATTTGTGATTTATAAAAGAAAAGATATGTAAAACTTAAAATATAATGATATTTGTAGTATGAAAAATACACAAACATTCAATACGTTGAAAACAGTACTGGCAATCTGCCAAGAAACAAAGGGTTGAAAGACATGTGTTGTAAATGATATACCAGGAAGAAAAGCAATGTGTTGAAGAAAACAGATGAGGAACAATTGAAAGAATAATTACAATACGTATAAATAAAACAGTCGAATCGTATGAGTTAGATGTGCGTTTACATGTATTATTTTGGCTAACGCAAGAACTGATGAAACATTTATTTAAAAGTGTGGGTCAAACTGTAGGTTAAAAAATAAAATTAGAAGAACGAGATAGATTACACGTTGAATAATACAACAGTGGATCATATAGAGATAGTTAGATTACACATTGAGTTATACAACAGTGGATCATATAGAGATAGTTAGATTACACGTTGAGTTATACAACAGTGGATCATACAGAGATAGTTAGATTACACATTGAGTTATACAACAGTGGATCATATAGAGATAGTTAGATTACACGTTGAGTAATACAACAGTGGATCATATAGAGATAGTTAGATTACACGTTGAGTTATACAACAGTGGATCATATAGAGATAGTTAGATTACACGTTGAATAATACAACAGTGGATCATATAGAGATAGTTAGATTACACGTTGAGTTATACAACAGTGGATCATATAGAGATAGTTAGATTACACGTTGAATAATACAACAGTGGATCATATAGAGATAGTTAGATTACACGTTGAGTTATACAACAGTGGATCATATAGAGATAGTTAGATTACACGTTGAATAATACAACAGTGGATCATATAGAGATAGTTAGATTACACATTGAGTTATACAACAGTGGATCATATAGAGATAGTTAGATTACACGTTGAATAATACAACAGTGGATCATATAGAGATAGTTAGATTACACGTTGAGTAATACAACAGTGGATCATATAGAGATAGATTACACGTTGAGTAATACAACAGTGGATCATATAGAGATAGTTAGATTACATGTTGAGTAATACAACAGTGGATCATATAGAGATAGATTACATGTTGAGTTAATAATACAACAGTGGATCATATAGAGAGTTAGATTACATGTTGATAATACACAACAGTGGATCATATAGAGATAATTAGATTACACGTTGAGTAATACAACAGTGGATCATAGTTAGAGATAGTGGTTAGATTACATGAGTAATACAACAGTGGATCATATAGAATAGTTAGATTAGATTAGTTACAGTGGATCATATAGAGATAGTTAGATTACAATACAACAGTGGATCATATAGAGATAGTTAGATTACATGTTGTAATACAACAGTAGAATAGTTAGATTACACGTTGGTAATACAACATATAGAGATAGTTAGATTACACGTTGAGTAATACAACAGTGGATCATATAGAGATAGTTAGATTACACGTTGAATAATACAACAGTGGATCATATAGACGGTGAACCATCTCCAAGAACGATCATTGATTCCATTTATTAGGACCTGTTTAATACACTCAGAATTAATGAAACCGTAAATGATATGATGAAAATGTCTGACAACGCTCGCTCTTCCCTAATACATATAACGTTGTGACTGATTGTCATTCAGAATCTGGTGACAGTCAAGAAGTGTTTTCTGTTCTAAAAGCTGGATTCAATATCCATAGTTGGTACAGCTACAACAAAAATTAATTTCATAGAGTATGTAATTGTTTGTAATTAATACAGTACAGTTAATTACTTGTATTCTTTAAGTACAAACTGTACAATTTTAATTTTCGACAACCAATAGATTAATATGAGACAATGTTCTAAGGAAATTAATTTTGCTTGAACACTTGCATGAAGCTTTTGGACTGTGCTGCCCTCTACCCCTTAATACAATTTGTACTGTGACCTAAGGGATTTCCAGTAATTCCCAAGACTGTAAAATCTGGAATTGACTATTTATTAATGTGTTACGAACAACTTTTAAATTATATGAAATAAAATATTGTACACGAATTACTGTGTTATAAAATATAAACACACACGTAATAGGCAAGTAACCATCAACTCCATGATGATGTCTATCTTCATGTCAGTTCTATGTGGTAGTTCCTTCAGTTGTTTTGAAGTTGAAACATTTCAGCGACTCCTCGGTGGTGAAGGGACCTCCCAGGAAAGTCCAGTTTTCAGTTTACCTCCTCTGGGATCTAAAAAAGCCACCCACATGTTTGCTGCGTGTGTGGTGACACGTGAAGTGGAGGAGAGGATCTTGGGGGTTAAGTGGTCCAACATTAACATACCACTTGGTCTTGAATTCCTGTAGACGGGTGGCCTTGGGGTGCCCTCCCAAGGGTCAATCGGTTCGTCCACTTGGGCTAGTGTCAAACAACTACCAGTGTTGTATGTTCTCAACAGGTGTTGTGGACATTGTACTTGATGCTGATGTTTGGTAGTAGTGCTCACGAAACCTTGGCGTTGCTGCGGTGTCCTTGTTTGGCATTGTACTGCGTCCCCTAGTAGGGCTCCACGGTGGGTGGGGTAAGTGAGCACCGAAAAGTTTTTTTACTATTGATCCTCCAAATAATAATTAAATAAAATAGTGAGAAAACAGTTCAAAGGTAAACGACCATGACTTGTAGATTCTGAGAAGTAATCTTCAACATCTTTAACACCTGTACTTCATTTTCTTATATTACATTATATTTCAGATAAACGTTTCGGGCAAATGTCTTCTTTTTTTATTTAAAAGGACTATAGGGACTTGCTGGTCAGTCAAAAAGCGTCGCTATAATGACATATTGGTTGAAACATCCATATGAAAACACAGCAAACTCTTCTTACATTCAAAGGTGATTAGTAATATACCTATTGAGATTACGCCTCATGATACTTTGAATTCGTCATGAGCAGTTATTGTTAAGAGGGTTTGACGAACATTCCCAAGCCGGAGATTCTTGCTGGTTTCTCCCTCCAAGGGGTTTCGTCTCTCCACTCACAAAGACAGAATTATGAATCCAACCAATGTCCTCATTTTAACATTCACATCACCGTGGCCACCTGCCACCATCAAGGCAGGTTATCTTTATTGCAAGGTACGAACATACATTCCAAACCCTCTCAGATGTTTCCAGTGTCAATGGTTCGGTCACTCGAAGACATCATGTCGTGGTTCTTTGATGTGAGTTTGTTGTAGTGACAAGGAAAACGATGCCAATGAGTGTGAAACGGACCCATATTCTGTCATTTGCAATGGCTCTAACTTATCCTACTTCTGCTAAATGGTTGGAAGAAAAAAAATCTTCCTTCAAAAAAAAAAAAAAGAATTGTTCGAAAACAGAAGGACTCTCCAACCAATTTGCCTAAACATAAATAAAAACGGCCACGTTGATACAATGGAACTGTTGAGATTTATGTTCTGATCTGGATGACATCAAGGCATTAATTGCTTCCTACCATTTTGTATGTATTTCCTTACAGAAACAAATTCTGAAACCAGCAGATACATACATTTTTCGGCAGTTTTTCTTGTACAGAAATGACAGTTTGTGTGATGGACGAGTGCATTGAGGGATGGCACAGCTGGTTGATCAGCATGTGCCCACCCTATCTTTGTAATTCGATACACTCTTGAAGACCGTAACCCTCTGTTTTTCCTTTGGTCGTACCATCATTCTCTGTTCTCTTAACCTCTCGCCTGGAGATACCCATGATGAATCAGACCACGATACTTTTATTAAACAGTGGCCATCTCCCTTTTAATCCTGGGGAATTCAGTGGATATAGTCCCTCTGATAAAGTGCTGATATAGATGGAAGGGTTTGCTTTGTAGAGCTTGTGCTCTCATATCACTCCTTTTCTCTTTTCAATTCTGGTTCTTATATTTATTGTCATGCACCTAATCAGTCCTTTAGTGCTACTGATCTTACGATGTTTTCCTTTAACTGTTCCCCCACTTTTCATGGTAGGTTGACAATAATCCACAAGGCAGTAATCATTTTCCAATAATTCTGAGAGAGACTGGTCGTGTTCGATGCCACCCAACCCACGGGCTCCAGTGGAAGCTGGATAAAACCAATTGACTCTCTTTTACTGTTCTAGCAGAATTTGGTCATACCATTGTTTGTACGCCACCAATAGACGACTGTGTGGCAGCAGTGATTGACTGTATCATACAGACAGTTGCTCAATGTAAGCATAAATGGTCGAAACGTTTTTTACGATATCCTAATCAGTGGTGGAATCTTGCCTACCACATGGAATGAAAGCTCAAAAACAGGCCTTGGTTATAACTACATTATATTGATAACTTCTTCATGTATAACATGTAAAGACTACATACTTTATTTTTCTCTAGACTTTCTGCAGATCAAGTAGATGTTTGTTAGGTATGACCTTACCATACATGGATGTAAAGAATAATTTTACAGTTATTGGTTATGAAGAGGTATCATACCAAAACCATGATTTTATTATCCATAGAAAATTATACAAGGCATATTTTTCTTCTTTTTTTATTTTTTGTTGCACTTTACATAATTTATCCTGCTTTTTATATAAACGTTTATTAGCTTATAACTTTTAGATATCTGACCTTTGACCTTATCATATGGTTGTTTCCACTGTTCTAAGGCTTGAATAAAGTTTATCCACAAAATGACAGACCACAGACAGTTTGTTCTTGAGTAGAGAAAGAAATGAAAATGATTCTCAACTGAGTGTCCTACAGACAAACAAGAAAGATAAAATACAAGGACCTACTTACTTTGTATTTCCACACTTATGTCTAAAGTTTATAAAACACTTTGAATCTGTTTAAGTAACTTCATTATCTCAATTAATTGATTCTAATTAAAAAAGTCCAAAATAGAAATTTTACAATTAAGAAAAAAAACTGTTTACTTAGTGTTGTCTCATAAAATGTTATGCCACATTGGCTGATATGGATTTACAATGGTTTTTGTCTGATGCCAGAAAGCAAAAGCAAAGAAACAAGGCTCATAAAAAAAAAACTAATATCACTGTAGATGACTGCTATAATATAAAGAAACACTGGATGTAGTTTTCAACACTCCAGAAATTTTAAAATGTATTCTGTTCCTGATATCCTATTAGTAAAAATAGGACAATAAAATATGTTAAATTCAAAATTCCATACAAAATATTGTTGGTTTACAGAATAATAATGATGATGCACAAGATAAAAGCAAATACTGAAATTAACAGTTCTGTAAATGTTAAATTAATTTACATGGCCTTGCATTAACTTCTAACCATTAATTTATAGACACAACAAAACTGACAGTACTTAATGTAAATTTCAGTGTACATTACATGTCCCTTGTAAACAAAACAAAAAATCCCAGTCACACCAAACATGCTCGTCCTCCCAGCCGTGGGGGCGTTATTATGTGACGGTCAATCCCACTATTCGTTGGTAAAGGAGTAACCCAAGAGTTGGCGGTGGGTGGTGATGATTAGCAGCTTTCCCTCTAGTCTTACACTGCTAAATCAAGGACGGCGAGCGCAGACAGCTCTCGAGTAGCTTTGCGCGGAATTCAGTAAGCAACCTACTCTTTCACGTACGTCATATATTTATAACAATTCATTGGTCCTACGCTTCTAACCAATACAAACTGAGAAAGACAACAATAAAATGGGACCATAATATTATAAAATATTTGCATATTAACTAAGGTGACAACGTATTAAAGTTGGAACCGAACTGTGCAAAGAAGAAGAACAATTTTATATTCGAACGTACCTTGCATTTCATGGGTATTTCGAACAGTACAATTTGTAAGTATAAAGCTTTATATAAATAATTTAAATGTATATTCACATAAGGTCATTATATAACTCTGAATTAAATTCTTGAATGAGAAACAAAAGTTAGACAAGTTTCTAACTTGAATGTCACTTGAATGTCACGAGAAGTGACATTCATGTTACTCTACAACCTGAGAGAGGCTTAGCAATTAGGGTTAGCAAATATTGGGCTGTTTTAGATAACGCCGTGCTGGAAAATTTAGAAAAAATGAACATTTTCTACGAAAAAAAAAAGATTCTTTTAACGGCAAGTACAGCAAGGGAAAAGTGTTGGGACCGCGTTGATATAAACGGTCATTTTCTATCTATTAAACGTGCTACTGTTTATTGACAAAACGTTTTTTTCCTTTTAAACTCCATTTCTTAAAACTATAAATTTCATCAATAAAGATACAATCAAACCTTTAGGTTCAGTCCTGGTGAAAGCTGGGTTCTTGTTGCAAGAAGAGTACTTAACATTATATATGTAAAAAAAAAGGAATGTTATACGTATCGTATTTATTTTTATAACTGTCTGAATCTAGAATACCAAAAGTGGGAATATTAAAATAGATTTTTGTTTGTGGTGTCATTTGATAGATATGCCATAATGTATTTATTGTTTCGGTAGATAGATACAGACACAAACGCCATATTATAGTTAGATTAGAAAATATGACGTAATTCTATATATTGGATTTTCCAAAAATATATATCTTCAACAATATATCATGCTACAATCGTTAATATATAGCCTATATTATGTTGTTATATTATTATTTAACTTTGCTTGTAGTTCCTGATTTTAATAAACTTTGATAATTATATAACCCACAATAACTTAATATACTGTGATGGTTCACCTGGTGTTGTATCATCATTACTATTGTTTGTTTTGTTTTTCTTATAGCAAAGCAACATCGGGCTATCTGCTCAGCCCACCGAGGGGAATCGAACTTCTGATTTTAGCGTTGTAAATCCGGAGACATACCGCTGTACTAGCGGGGGTTCGTCATTACTCACAACAACTTAATATAGTGATGGTTCACCTGGTGTTGTATCATCATTACTAACAACAACTTAATATACTGTGATGGTTCACCTGGTGTTGTATCATCATTACAAACAACAACTTAATATACTGTGATGGTTCACCTGGTGTCGTATCATCATTACTAACAACAACTTAATATAGTGATGGTTTACCTGGTGTTGTATCATCATTACTAACAACAACTTAATATACTGTGATGGTTCACCTGGTGTTGTATCATCATTACTAACAACAACTTAATATACTGTGATGGTTCACCTGGTGTCGTATCATTGTTGAAACATTCAGTTAAAGTGAAAACCAACACTGCTGAAACATACCATGAAATTGATGACGTACTCTTGAAATAGTCGTTAAAAGTGAACACCAATTGTGTTAAAAGACAGTAAAAGTGAAAACCAACACTCTTCAATCAGACTGTGAAATTGAAGACAGACACTACTGAAACAGTCATTGAAAGTGAAGACCAATACTGCTGAAGCACAGTGAAATTCAACACCAACACTGTTCAAATCGTCAGTGAAACCAAGACCAATAGTTCTGATAATGTCAGTGAAATTGAAGACGTACACACACTATTGAAACATTCAATAAAGTTAAGACATTGAGTGAATGTGAAGACCAACACTGTTGACACAGATCGTAAAATTGAAGACCAATATTGAAACAGTCAATGAAAGTTAAAACCAGTAGTGTTAAAATTTAGAGTGAAAGTGAAGATCAACACTGTTGAAACTGACTGAAAATTAAGACAACAGTGTTGAAACAGTGAAATTGAAGATCATTAGTATTGAAACAAACACTGAAACAGAAAAATAATAATGTTGAGACAGACAGTGAAATTGAAGATCAATAATGTTGAAACAGCGAATGAAAGTGGATACCAACAGTGTGAAAACAATGGCTGAAACTGAGACCAGTAGTATTGAAAGAGAAGTGAAAGAAAATACCAACAACGTGAAAAGAGATTGATACTAAGAACCATTAGTGTTGAAACTCCGTGAAAGTGAAGACAAACACTGTTAAACCAGTCATTAATACTGCAGACCAATAGTTTTAAAACAGTCATTGCAATTGAATATAGAGTGAAACTGAAGACTAATAATGTTGAAACAGAGAGTGAAGTTGAAGAACAACAGTGTCGAAACAGTCAGTGAAAGTGAAGACAAATAGTACTGAAACAGAGAGTAAAATTGAAGACTAACATTTTGGAACAGTCAGTGAAAGTGAAGACCAATAGTGTTAAGGAAGTCTGTGAAACTGAATATAAAGTATTGAACATAGAGTGAAACTGAAGGCCAATAATGTTGAAACAGATGGTGAAATTGAAAATAAACAGTGTTGAAGTAGACAGTGAAAGTGAAGACCAACAGTGTTGGATCAGTCAATGAAAGTGAAGACCAACAGTGTGAAAACAGTGAAGAAAGATGGTGTTGATGCAGACTTTGTTTTGAATTTCGCACAGAGCTACTCGAGGGCTATCTGTGCTAGCCGTCCCTAATTTAGTAGTGTAAGACAAGAGGGAAGGCAGCTAGTCATCACCACCCACCGCCAACTCTTGGGCTACTCTTTTACCAACGAATAGTGGGATTGACCGTCACATATAACGCCCTCACCGCTGAAAGGGAGAGCATGTTTGGCGCGACGGGGATGCGAACCCACGACCATCAGATTACGAGTCGCACGCCTTAACACGCTTAGCCATGCCGGGCCTTGATGCAGACAGTGAAATTGAAGACCTACAGTGTTGAGGCATTCAGTAAAACTGAAGACAAACAGTGTTAAAGAGTCAGTGAACCTGAAGATCAACAGTGTTGAAACAGAAGTAAAAGTGAAGACCACTACTACTGAAACAGTGATATTGAATACAAACTGTTGAAACAGTCAGTGAATGTACAGACCAATAGTGTTGAAAGAGTGAAGTTGTAGACCAAGTGTGTTGAAACAGTCAGTCAGTGTGAAAACCAGAAATGTCGAAACAGTCAGTGATATTGAAAACAAATAGTGTGAAAATAGACAGAGGAAGACAACACCAATAGTATTGAAATGAAACTGAAGGCAAACAGTGTGAAAACAACAGTGGAACTGAAGACCCACAGTCTTGAAACAGTTAGTGAAGGTGAAGATCAACAGTGTTAAAACAGTCAATGAAAATGAAGATCAACAGTGTTTAAACAGTTAGTGAAATTGAATACTAATAGTGTGAAAACAGTTAAAATGAAGGTCAGCACTGAGGAAACAGTCATTGAAACTGAAGACAAGTAGTATTAAATATATTGTGAAAGTGACGGCCAACTCTGTTCATACAGTCAGTAAAATCGAAGACCAATAGCGTTGATACAGATTGCGAAATTGAAGACTTACAATGTTGAAATATTCGTCAAAGTGAAGACCAGCACTGCTGAAACAGACCGAGAAATTTATGACGTATTCTATTGGAACAGTTGTTGAAAGTGAAGACCAGTTGTGTTAAAAGAGGGTAAAAGTAAAGACACTTTATTGAAACAGTCAAATTACAGACCTACACTGTTAAAAAAAGAATTGAAACTGAAATCCAACACTGCTGAAATTGACAGTGAAATAAATGATCTCCACTGTTGAAACATTCAGTGAAAGTGAAGACCAACACTGTTGAAACAGACCATGAAATTGACGACTGGCACTAATGAAAGACATTGAAACTGAAGACCACTAGTGTTAAATATGTAGTGAAAGTGAAGACCAACACTGTTGAAACAAAGTGATATTGAATACCAACACTGTTTAAACACTCAGTGTAATCGAAGACCAATATCGTTGATACAGATAGCGAAATTGAAGACTTACAATGTTGAAATATTCGTCAAAGTGAAGACCAGCACTGCTGAAACAGACCGAGAAATTTATGACGTATTCTATTGGAACAGTTGTTGAAAGTGAAGACCAGTTGTGTTAAAAGAGGGTAAAAGTAAAGACACTCACTACTGAAACAGAAGAACACTAATGTTGAAAGAGATAGTGAAATTGAAGATTAACAGTGTTGAAACAGTCAATGAAAGTGAAGACCAGTAGTGTTTAAACAGACAATAATCTTGATGGCCAACAGTGTTGAAACAGCCAATGAAAGTGAAGACAAATAGTGTGAAAAATTCGGTGGAAGTGACGACCAATAGTGTGAAACATTCAGTGGAAGTGAACGCCAATAGTGTTGAAATGGAAGTGAAAGTAAAGACCAATATAGTTAAAACAAAACATACCGTAAAAGCGAAGACGTACAGTGTGAAAACAGTCAGTAAAACTGATGATCAATTGTGTTGAAACAGACAGTGAAATTAAAGACTAATAATATGAAAACAGTTAAAATGAAGGTTAGTTCTGAAGAAACAGTCCTTGAAACTGAAGACAAGTAAAATTAAATATATAGTGAAAGTGAAGGTTAACACTGTTGAAACGTAGTGAAACTGAACAGCAACACTGTTCAAACAATCAGTGAATTCGAAGACCAATAGTGTTGATACAGACCGTGAAATTGTTGAAACATTTAGTTAAAGACCAACACTACTGAAACAAACCGTGAAATTGATGACGTACTCTTCTTAAACAGTCGTTGAATGTGAAGACCAGTTGTGTTAAAAGAGAGTAAAAGCGAAGACACTCACTGTTGAAACAGACAATTAAATTAAAAACCAACACTGTTCAAAAACAGACATTGAAACTGAGAAATAAAAGACCGACACCACTGAAAGTCATTAAAGGTGTAGACCAACACTGTTGAAACACAATGAAATTGAACGCCAACACTGTTCATGCCGTCTGTGAAACCGAAGGCTAATTGTGTTGATACAGTGAGTGAAACTGAAGACATACACTATTCAAACATTCACTGAATATGAAGACCAACACTGTTGACATATATTGTGAATTTCAAGACCAACACTATTGAAACAGTCGTTGAAATTGAAAACCAGTAGTGTTAAAATGTAGAATGAGAGTGAAGATCAACCCTGTTGAAACAGACCAAAAATTAAGACTATACTGTTGAAACAGTCAATGAAATTGAAGATCAAGAATGTTAAAACAGCCAGTGAAAGTGAAGACCAACAGTGTTTAAACAGCCAATGAAAGTGAAAACCAACAGTGTTTAAACATTCAATGAAAGTGAAGACCAACACTACTGAAACAAACCGTGAAATTGATGACGTACTCTATTGAAACAGTCATTGAAAGTTAAAACCAGTAGTGTTAAAATGTAGAGTAAAAATTAATATAAGTACTGTTGAGACAGACAGTCAAATTAGAGACCAATGCTGTTCAAACAGACAGTGTGACTGAAAACCAACTCCATTGACACAGTCATTGAAATTGAAGACCAGTGGTGTTACAATGTAGAGTGAAAGTGTAGATCAACACTGTTGTAACAAACTGAAAATCAAGACAACATTGTTAAAAGAGAGTGAAATTTTAAACCATTAGTGTTGAAACAGTGAAACAGAAGAACAGTAATGTTGAAACAGATAGTGAAATTGAAGATCAAAAATGTTAAAACAGCCAGTGAAAGTGAAGACTAACAGTGTGTAAAGAGTGAATGAAACTGAGGACCAGTAGTACTGAAAGAGAAGATCAACAATATGAAAAGAGACAATGATACTCAAGACAGTTTGTGTTGAAACAGTCAGTGAAAATGAAGATCAACACTGTGAAAAGTTAGTTAAAGTAAACAACAAAAGTGATGAAAGAGACTGAAATTGATGTCGAACACTGTTGAAACAGTCATTGAAACTGTAACCAATAGTTTCAAAATAGACATTGAAATGGAATACCAATAGTGTTGAACATACAGTAAAACCAAAGACCAATAATGTTGAAACAGACAGTGAATTTGAAGACCAACAGTGTTGAAACAGTCAGTGAAAGTGAGGACCAACAGTGTGAAAACAGTAAGTGAAAGTGAAGAGGAATAGTGTGGAAATAGAAATGAACGTGAATACCATCAGTGTGGAAACAGACAATGGAAGTCAAGACTAGTAGTATTGAAATGGAAGTGAGTGTGAAAACCAAGATAATGAAAACAGGCAGTGAAATTGAAAACCACTAGTGTTGAAAGAGACAGTGAAATTGAAAACCAAGTGTTGGAGCATACAGTAAAAGTGAAGACCAAAAGTGTTGGAACAGTCAGTCAAAGTGAAGACCAACAGTGTTGGAACAGAAGCTAAAGTGAATACCAGAAGTGTTGAAACAGACAGTGAAATTGAAGATCAACAATGTGACTGTACAGTATCATGTGTGCTGATTAAGTTGTGTAGGCTCATACATTGGAAAATAATGTGTGTGTTTTAGTTTCTCTTTTAATGCTCAGCTAAGAAAATTTGTAATTCAATAACATAACTTTATCTTTACGATATAATATTTATTTTGCATGTAAAGTATATTTATTATAAAGAACAACACGAGCTACAAAATATATAAAACCGAAACTCATACTTCAGATAATACAGATCATAATGTTATGAAACCAAGCATACATAAAATATTACTGTACATTTCTCTGTAGATCACTAATAAACATGAGGCTCAGGAATCTGACTGTGTTATTTATTAGTAGCAGTTATTTTGATTGTTATTAGTTTTATATTTCTGTGGGTCTTATGATAGGCTTGTTCCCATTCCAAAATATTAGCTTGACCAATTGTTGGAAGAGTAAGTTACATCCATGTCACGTGAGATCTTATCAATGCAATAGAGATAGTACTGTACATAGGCTCCACCTTTTAACTGGATCATTCGACTGATCGCAATATAGCATATTAATGCTTTATTCCCATCTATTGGTGTGAATTAGTAATAATTGAAAGAAAACTTTAAGGGAAAATATGAATTTTAGTTTGCTTTATGATTTTAAACATTCAGTTAAGCTATACCTATGGATAATTTCATTAAATTTTTTCTTGATTTCATCTTTTATATTGTTATTGTTAGTGTATTTCTATTCGTTATGCTCGTTCAAGTTGTTTTCAGAAGACACCAATGAAAGTGACTTAGGCGTATTGCCAATCATCGCCATTCGACTTATAGTTCATAATAGAAAATTGAAATAGATTGTATTTTAGAAAGTTGCAGACACCTACAAAACCTAACCTAACCTAAACCTAACCTAAACCTAAACTAAACCTAACCTAAACCTAACCTAACCTAAACCTAACCTAAACTAACCTAACCTAAACCTCACCTCACCTAACCTAAACCTAACCTAACCTAACCTAACCTAACCTAAACCTAACCTAACCTAACCTAAACCTAACCTAACCTAACCTAAACCTAACCTAACATAACCTTACCCTAACCTAAACTAAACTAAACTAACCTAACCTAACATAACCTTACCCTAACCTGACCTAATCTTAACCTAACCTAAACCTGACCTGACCTGACCTAACCTAAACCTAAACCTAATCCTAACCTAACCTAAACCTGACTTGAAAGTTCTCAACAGGTGTTGTGGACTTTGTGTCTGATGCAGGTGTTTGGGTGTAGTGCTCACGAAACCCTGTCGTTGCTTGACATTGTAGTCCGTCTCCTCATAGGGCTCTATAGTGGGTGGGGTCAGAGGGCACCAACAAGTGGAAGGATGTAAATTTCATCACCCTATTCCTCATCAGAAAATAAGTAAAACATTTTGCAGAAGTATAATGTCTCAGTGCTGAAATAAAGTTGTTGAGCTTCGACCTGTAGTTTGTACGATCGATAGAACTGACATTTTAATATATTTAAATACTTTTATCAACTTGTTACGCTGTTAGCTCCCACGTATAAACTAAAGAGTGCATCATTGCCAGTCCTCTCTTGTTCTGGCAGTATGTCTTGCTCCATTGCCCCAGGGTAGCATAACCTAATTCTTGTTTTCCCTATATAACCATAGACTATTCGATGCACTTGTGTCAAGGAATCATCTAAAACTATAACATCTTTAAGTTCATTATTCATTTACTTCTCTATTCCTTTTGCTTTTCTTCCCTCCAATAGCTCCTCTTCAGTACAACTCACAGGGTTGAATTTGCTGATCAATGGAGTCATTACAGTTAATTTCACTACCCTCAACCCTAATACTACAGTTTCTAATTTCCTGAATGTCATTGTTAACCTGAGCTGATTCCGCCGTAGGGGCGTTATAAGTGACGGCTAATCCCACTTTTCGTTGGTAAAAGAGTAGCCCAAGAGTTGGCGGTGGGTGGTGATGACTAGCTGCCTCGAGTTAATACGCTCGAGTTAATTTTGATAAAAGTTTAACAATGCAAATAGAAGGCCTCATTAACTGTTAGAGTGTAGAGTAATTGTGTGAGTAAACTTTTCCAACGCCAATAATAACCCATTATTTATGTTGAGTATTTCATAATATATGTGTAAGGCTTTATTAATTAATTCTTGTGTATTATTTAGAGAGATAATCAGTCCATCGTAGTAATAAAAACATGTAGATCAATCTGTTATCCGTTTTAACATTCTTTCGCTTTTTCAGCCGTGGGGGCGTTATAATGTGTTGGTTAATCCCACTATTCGTTGGTAAAAGAGTAGCCCAAGAGTTGGCTGTGGGTGGTGATGACTAGCTGCCTTCCCTCTAGTCTTCCCTCTAGTGCTAAATTAGAGACGGCTAGCACAGATAGCCCTCGACTAGCTTTGTGCGAAATTCCAAAACAAACAAACAAATAAAAATTCTACTTTGAGGTTTTCGTCCAATAACAAAACGAAAAGAAGTTCGAGTTGCCAACAGAAGGGTAAATTATTATTATAGCGACGTGAAACGTACATAGAAAGACTTTAAACGAAATGCAAGTCTTTTTCTCTTCAGTTTTGGAATAAAAAAACTTGTTTCTAGCCCAAAGGAGTGTAATTACATATATAAATAAACAGGATATGGCCCCTATTTATCACGTGACTTGAAGGTAATATTAAGCTCCATCTGTCATTCTATTAAAACTCGAAAATAAAACACAAATTAGTATATACCATTTCATTTAGCTCCGTCATATTTTCTTTATAAGCTTGACATAATTTTTTATGCTGTTGTTTCTGTAAAGTTAACCTGATGATAAGAGCAAACTTTACTCATAAATTGCCGGACCAAAACTGTTGCCAAACGTACTCGTTCTTTTGGCAGTGAGGCGTTATAATATGACAGTCAGTATCGCTATTTGTTGGTAAATTCGAGTGACGATTGTTGCATTATCTTCCATATCAAATACCTTGGCTCAAAATTCAACAACCGATCTACCAAAACCATAAATGTTTTATTCATTACAACGTAAAACTTGTTTATGTTAGTTAGAATTCATTAATACATCCAATGCTCTATCATCATAAAATTATTTCACAGACAACTTGTCGAATTAATTAGCAAATATTTTCGTTTGAAAATTATGACATATTTTACTGTAGAACCATAGCCACACTTAAATTTGTGTTTCCAAAATACGTTAGAGAACCATTTTCACCATTCTTTGTAATGTTAAGGTTTATTGTGTTTTAAATGCGAGACACGAAACCGCATTTTTTATTCTATGTTTCTCTTTTTAATTCATGTTATTAATCTTAATGTACAGAACTTGCTTAAAATGATATCCTTAGTTTATGTTTTTGTTAAGTTTTCTAATATCGCTTTGACATTAGTATACTTGAATTACATGACAAGGTAGGAATTATTTGGGTTCACGACATCTGGTGTTAATATTTGTAAACATCAAAGTAAAATTTGTTTAGTTTCACAAGAAATGAATTAAATACTAGGTATATATATATATATATTTGTTTTGATTTACAGGTGATGCTTAAAATTTACACTCGTGTTTTATGTGCCGATATGGAATACAAAACCCTGTGTATCACCCGTGACACTACGAACAAAGAAGTAGTGCGAGTGTGACATCGAATGAAACATCGAGATCCAAACTTATTTAATCTAACGATGGAAGTTTGGATGAGAAAAACAGGTAAGAAGTGTTTTTTTTTTGTTTTTTTATGTAACTTTAAACTATAGAAATAAAATAGTCTTGAAAATCAAAAGAGTTTATTTGTGTTTTAATTTCGTGCCTAGCTACACGAGAATTATCTGCGCCAGCCGCCCCTAATTTAGCAGTGTAAAACTACATGAAAGATAGCTAGTCATCATCACCCACCACCAACTCTTTTGCTACATTTTACCAACTTAGTTCAACTACCTGTTTAAGTAGTGAAACTTCTTCAAGAACTCGTTCTTAATCAGATTAAAACTCAGTTTGTTGTTTGTCAACAAACGATCGATCTCGAAAAACACTTTCTTCTTTTAGACCATACATATATACAGTTCACTGTTATTGGATTATTTATTCATTAAATGCTGAAGAAATTCCTTACTTTCCATTATTTAATAACAATAAAACAATCTGTTGTTACTGAATTATTTATTTCTGATATTTTCTTAATATATAATTTCTGATATATAAAGTTTATTTTCTTTTCTTTGATGTTCGTGTGCTCACACAGAATATCTACCATCACAAACTAGCCTAGTTCGCGGTGCTGAGCCAATAGCTACTTTTGACAGATTATAGATATTATAGATTGTATAATAAACTAAGCTTTAACTACACACACACAAACACACATAATTTAACTGCATTTCTCATAAGTAAGAAATAATGCATTTTAATGTATGTACATTCAATTATTATACGGGATTAGTCACCTTAAATGCCTATCTATATGAGTGAAAACAAAGACATGTCGCTTTCCGACATGACCTACGTTTCACATGATTACATAGCTATAGTTTTAATGAAAACCAAATTTTAATCACAGACACACGAGAGGTGGTGATAAAAGGAATATCATCCAACAACAGTGTTTTATTTATGTATTTGTCATTGAAATATGGAGTATGTAATCCATAATATTCCCACCAAGATTAGTTTGGAATTCATACTTTTAGATTTTCAGGTGAAAATGTATTATTCCGCTACACAAGGGTTTACTCTACTTGGTAAAGAATGGGATATAAAAGAAGAAGAAACGTATTTAAGATATTGTGTTCCAGTGTTTCGAAAGTTCGCCAATTAGAATAGAGGTTTTAGTATGGAGTCTCATTTATTAGAAATTTCTAGAACATCCAGAACCTCAGTAGTAAAGTCAGCTGCTAATTTTATAGGAAATAAACAGCTTTGCTTGAAAACACTTGTTAACAGTTTTTATACACATCTGTTTCCTTTTCAGTAGCTCATCAGCTTCAGTAGTAGGTTAAACAGATCAGATTTTATCAACAAATCCTGTATTTTATTGTACTGTTTATTTGAGAATAAATGACGTGTTTGAATCTACAGAAAGCAACCCATTGAAAAACGTTGGTTATTAAAATCATAAAATAAAAGTTCCTTTAAGAGATAAAATTAACTTCGCCGGAAAATATGCTGAAGGAGAAGAGTGAATTATTTAGTTAAATATACAGTTCCTTTTGTCCGCTTTGAAACTTGATAACAAAATCATAAAATTGAAACAAACATTAAACTCATGTCATGCTGAAGGAGTAGAGTGAATTATTTAGTTAAATCTACAGTTCCTTTTGTCCGCTTTGAAACTTGATAACAAAATCATAAAACTGAAACAAACATTAAACTCATGTCATACTGAAGGAGTAGAGTGAATTATTTAGTTAAATCTAGTTCCTTTTGTCCGCTTTGAAACTTGATAACAAAATCATAAAATTGAAACAAACATTAAACTCATGTCATGCTGAAGGAGTAGAGTGAATTATTTAGTTAAATCTACAGTTCCTTTTGTCCGCTTTGAAACTTGATAACAAAATCATAAAACTGAAACAAACATTAAACTCATGTCATACTGAAGGAGTAGAGTGAATTATTTAGTTAAATCTACAGTTTCTTTTGTCCGCTTTGAAACTTGATAACAATATCATAAAACTGAAACAAACATTAAACTCATGTTATCAGAAGGAGTAGAGTGAATTATTTAGTTAAATCTACAGTTCCTTTTGTCCGCTTTGAAACTTGATAACAAAATCATAAAATTGAAACAAACATTAAACTCATGTCATGCTGAAGGAGTAGAGTGAATTATTTAGTTAAATCTACAGTTCCTTTTGTCCGCTTTGAAACTTGATAACAAAATCATAAAACTGAAACAAACATTAAACTCATGTCATACTGAAGGAGTAGAGTGAATTATTTAGTTAAATCTAGTTCCTTTTGTCCGCTTTGAAACTTGATAACAAAATCATAAAATTGAAACAAACATTAAACTCATGTCATACTGAAGGAGTAGAGTGAATTATTTAGTTAAATCTACAGTTCCTTTTGTCCGCTTTGAAACTTGATAACAAAATCATAAAACTGAAACAAACATTAAACTCATGTCATCTGAAGGAGTAGAGTGAATTATTTAGTTAAATCTACAGTTCCTTTTGTCCGCTTTGAAACTTGATAACAAAATCATAAAACTGAAACAAACATTAAACTCATGTCATACTGAAGGAGTAGAGTGAATTATTTAGTTAAATCTACAGTTCCTTTTGTCCACTTTGAAACTTGATAACAAAATCATAAAATTGAAACAAACATTAAACTCATGTCATGCTGAAGGAGTAGAGTGAATTATTTAGTTAAATCTACAGTTCCTTTTGTCCGCTTTGAAACTTGATAACAAAATCATAAAATTGAAACAAACATTAAACTCATGTCATGCTGAAGGAGTAGAGTGAATTATTTAGTTAAATCTACAGTTCCTTTTGTCCGCTTTGAAACTTGATAACAAAATCATAAAACTGAAACAAACATTAAACTCATGTCATACTGAAGGAGTAGAGTGAATTATTTAGTTAAATCTACAGTTCCTTTTGTCCGCTTTGAAACTTGATAACAAAATCATAAAATTGAAACAAACATTAAACTCATGTCATGCTGAAGGAGTAGAGTGAATTATTTAGTTAAATCTACAGTTCCTTTTGTCCGCTTTGAAACTTGATAACAAAATCATAAAACTGAAACAAACATTAAACTCATGTCATACTGAAGGAGTAGAGTGAATTATTTAGTTAAATCTACAGTTCCTTTTGTCCGCTTTGAAACTTGATAACAAAATCATAAAACTGAAACAAACATTAAACTCATGTCATACTGAAGGAGTAGAGTGAATTATTTAGTTAAATCTAGTTCCTTTTGTCCGCTTTGAAACTTGATAACAAAATCATAAAATTGAAACAAACATTAAACTCATGTCATGCTGAAGGAGTAGAGTGAATTATTTAGTTAAATCTACAGTTCCTTTTGTCCGCTTTGAAACTTGATAACAAAATCATAAAACTGAAACAAACATTAAACTCATGTTATACAGAAGGAGTAGAGTGGATTATTTAGTTAAATCTACGGTTCCTTTTGTCCGCTTTGAAACTTGATAACAAAATCATAAAATTGAAACAAACATTAAACTCATGTCATACTGAAGGAGTAGAGTGAATTATTTAGTTAAATCTACAGTTTCTTTTGTCCGCTTTGAAACTTGATAACAATATCATAAAACTGAAACAAACATTAAACTCATGTTATCAGAAGGAGTAGAGTGAATTATTTAGTTAAATCTACAGTTCCTTTTGTCCGCTTTGAAACTTGATAACAAAATCATAAAACTGAAACAAACATTAAACTCATGTCATACAGAAGGAGTAGAGTGAATTATTTAGTTAAATCTACAGTTCCTTTTGTCCACTTTGAAACTTGATAACAAAATCATAAAATTGAAACAAACATTAAACTCATGTCATGCTGAAGGAGTAGAGTGAATTATTTAGTTAAATCTACAGTTCCTTTTGTCCGCTTTGAAACTTGATAACAAAATCATAAAATTGAAACAAACATTAAACTCATGTCATGCTGAAGGAGTAGAGTGAATTATTTAGTTAAATCTACAGTTCCTTTTGTCCGCTTTGAAACTTGATAACAAAATCATAAAACTGAAACAAACATTAAACTCATGTCATACTGAAGGAGTAGAGTGAATTATTTAGTTAAATCTAGTTCCTTTTGTCCGCTTTGAAACTTGATAACAAAATCATAAAATTGAAACAAACATTAAACTCATGTCATGCTGAAGGAGTAGAGTGAATTATTTAGTTAAATCTACAGTTCCTTTTGTCCGCTTTGAAACTTGATAACAAAATCATAAAATTGAAACAAACATTAAACTCATGTCATGCTGAAGGAGTAGAGTGAATTATTTAGTTAAATCTACAGTTCCTTTTGTCCGATTTGAAACTTGATAACAAAATCATAAAATTGAAACAAACATTAAACTCATGTCATGCTGAAGGAGTAGAGTGAATTATTTAGTTAAATCTACAGTTTCTTTTGTCCGCTTTGAAACTTGATAACAAAATCATAAAACTGAAACAAACATTAAACTCATGTCATACTGAAGGAGTAGAGTGAATTATTTAGTTAAATCTAGTTCCTTTTGTCTGCTTTGAAACTTGATAACAAAATCATAAAATTGAAACAAACATTAAACTCATGTCATGCTGAAGGAGTAGAGTGAATTATTTAGTTAAATCTACAGTTCCTTTTGTCCGCTTTGAAACTTGATAACAAAATCATAAAACTGAAACAAACATTAAACTCATGTCATACTGAAGGAGTAGAGTGAATTATTTAGTTAAATCTACAGTTTCTTTTGTCCGCTTTGAAACTTGATAACAATATCATAAAACTGAAACAAACATTAAACTCATGTTATCAGAAGGAGTAGAGTGAATTATTTAGTTAAATCTACAGTTCCTTTTGTCCGCTTTGAAACTTGATAACAAAATCATAAAACTGAAACAAACATTAAACTCATGTCATACAGAAGGAGTAGAGTGAATTATTTAGTTAAATCTACAGTTCCTTTTGTCCACTTTGAAACTTGATAACAAAATCATAAAATTGAAACAAACATTAAACTCATGTCATGCTGAAGGAGTAGAGTGAATTATTTAGTTAAATCTACAGTTCCTTTTGTCCGCTTTGAAACTTGATAACAAAATCATAAAATTGAAACAAACATTAAACTCATGTCATGCTGAAGGAGTAGAGTGAATTATTTAGTTAAATCTACAGTTCCTTTTGTCCGCTTTGAAACTTGATAACAAAATCATAAAACTGAAACAAACATTAAACTCATGTCATGCTGAAGGAGTAGAGTGAATTATTTAGTTAAATCTACAGTTCCTTTTGTCCGATTTGAAACTTGATAACAAAATCATAAAACTGAAACAAACATTAAACTCATGTTATACAGAAGGAGTAGAGTGAATTATTTAGTTAAATCTACAGTTCCTTTTGTCCGCTTTGAAACTTGATAACAAAATCATAAAATTGAAACAAACATTAAACTCATGTCATGCTGAAGGAGTAGAGTGAATTATTTAGTTAAATCTACAGTTCCTTTTGTCCGCTTTGAAACTTGATAACAAAATCATAAAACTGAAACAAACATTAAACTCATGTCATACTGAAGGAGTAGAGTAAATTATTTAGTTAAATCTAGTTCCTTTTGTCCGCTGTGAAACTTGATAACAAAATCATAAAATTGAAACAAACATTAAACTCATGTCATGCTGAAGGAGTAGAGTGAATTATTTAGTTAAATCTACAGTTCCTTTTGTCCGCTTTGAAACTTGATAACAAAATCATAAAACTGAAACAAACATTAAACTCATGTCATACTGAAGGAGTAGAGTGAATTATTTAGTTAAATCTACAGTTCCTTTTGTCCGCTTTGAAACTTGATAACAAAATCATAAAACTGAAACAAACATTAAACTCATGTCATACTGAAGGAGTAGAGTGAATTATTTAGTTAAATCTACAGTTTCTTTTGTCCGCTTTGAAACTTGATAACAATATCATAAAACTGAAACAAACATTAAACTCATGTTATCAGAAGGAGTAGAGTGAATTATTTAGTTAAATCTACAGTTCCTTTTGTCCGATTTGAAACTTGATAACAAAATCATAAAATTGAAACAAACATTAAACTCATGTCATGCTGAAGGAGTAGAGTGAATTATTTAGTTAAATCTACAGTTCCTTTTGTCCGCTTTGAAACTTGATAACAAAATCATAAAACTGAAACAAACATTAAACTCATGTCATACTGAAGGGTAGAGTGAATTATTTAGTTAAATCTAGTTCCTTTTGTCCGCTTTGAAACTTGATAACAAAATCATAAAATTGAAACAAACATTAAACTCATGTCATGCTGAAGGAGTAGAGTGAATTATTTAGTTAAATCTACAGTTCCTTTTGTCCGCTTTGAAACTTGATAACAAAATCATAAAACTGAAACAAACATTAAACCCATGTCATACTGAAGGAGTAGAGTGAATTATTTAGTTAAATCTACAGTTTCTTTTGTCCGCTTTGAAACTTGATAACAATATCATAAAACTGAAACAAACATTAAACTCATGTTATCAGAAGGAGTAGAGTGAATTATTTAGTTAAATCTACAGTTCCTTTTGTCCGCTTTGAAACTTGATAACAAAATCATAAAACTGAAACAAACATTAAACTCATGTCATACAGAAGGAGTAGAGTGAATTATTTAGTTAAATCTACAGTTCCTTTTGTCCACTTTGAAACTTGATAACAAAATCATAAAATTGAAACAAACATTAAACTCATGTCATGCTGAAGGAGTAGAGTGAATTATTTAGTTAAATCTACAGTTCCTTTTGTCCGCTTTGAAACTTGATAACAAAATCATAAAATTGAAACAAACATTAAACTCATGTCATGCTGAAGGAGTAGAGTGAATTATTTAGTTAAATCTACAGTTCCTTTTGTCCGCTTTGAAACTTGATAACAAAATCATAAAACTGAAACAAACATTAAACTCATGTCATACTGAAGGAGTAGAGTGAATTATTTAGTTAAATCTAGTTCCTTTTGTCCGCTTTGAAACTTGATAACAAAATCATAAAATTGAAACAAACATTAAACTCATGTCATGCTGAAGGAGTAGAGTGAATTATTTAGTTAAATCTACAGTTCCTTTTGTCCGCTTTGAAACTTGATAACAAAATCATAAAATTGAAACAAACATTAAACTCATGTCATGCTGAAGGAGTAGAGTGAATTATTTAGTTAAATCTACAGTTCCTTTTGTCCGATTTGAAACTTGATAACAAAATCATAAAATTGAAACAAACATTAAACTCATGTCATGCTGAAGGAGTAGAGTGAATTATTTAGTTAAATCTACAGTTTCTTTTGTCCGCTTTGAAACTTGATAACAAAATCATAAAACTGAAACAAACATTAAACTCATGTCATACTGAAGGAGTAGAGTGAATTATTTAGTTAAATCTAGTTCCTTTTGTCTGCTTTGAAACTTGATAACAAAATCATAAAATTGAAACAAACATTAAACTCATGTCATGCTGAAGGAGTAGAGTGAATTATTTAGTTAAATCTACAGTTCCTTTTGTCCGCTTTGAAACTTGATAACAAAATCATAAAACTGAAACAAACATTAAACTCATGTCATACTGAAGGAGTAGAGTGAATTATTTAGTTAAATCTACAGTTTCTTTTGTCCGCTTTGAAACTTGATAACAATATCATAAAACTGAAACAAACATTAAACTCATGTTATCAGAAGGAGTAGAGTGAATTATTTAGTTAAATCTACAGTTCCTTTTGTCCGCTTTGAAACTTGATAACAAAATCATAAAACTGAAACAAACATTAAACTCATGTCATACAGAAGGAGTAGAGTGAATTATTTAGTTAAATCTACAGTTCCTTTTGTCCACTTTGAAACTTGATAACAAAATCATAAAATTGAAACAAACATTAAACTCATGTCATGCTGAAGGAGTAGAGTGAATTATTTAGTTAAATCTACAGTTCCTTTTGTCCGCTTTGAAACTTGATAACAAAATCATAAAATTGAAACAAACATTAAACTCATGTCATGCTGAAGGAGTAGAGTGAATTATTTAGTTAAATCTACAGTTCCTTTTGTCCGCTTTGAAACTTGATAACAAAATCATAAAACTGAAACAAACATTAAACTCATGTCATGCTGAAGGAGTAGAGTGAATTATTTAGTTAAATCTACAGTTCCTTTTGTCCGATTTGAAACTTGATAACAAAATCATAAAACTGAAACAAACATTAAACTCATGTTATACAGAAGGAGTAGAGTGAATTATTTAGTTAAATCTACAGTTCCTTTTGTCCGCTTTGAAACTTGATAACAAAATCATAAAACTGAAACAAACATTAAACTCATGTTATACAGAAGGAGTAGAGTGGATTATTTAGTTAAATCTACGGTTCCTTTTGTCCGCTTTGAAACTTGATAACAAAATCATAAAACTGAAACAAACATTAAACTCATGTCATGCTGAAGGAGTAGAGTGAATGATTTAGTTAAATCTACAGTTCCTTTTGTCCGCTTTGAAACTTGATAACAAAATCATAAAACTGAAACAAACATTAAACTCATGTCATACAGAAGGAGTAGAGTGAATTATTTAGTTAAATCTACAGTTCCTTTTGTCCGCTTTGAAACTTGATAACAAAATCATAAAATTGAAACAAACATTAAACTCATGTCATACTGAAGGAGTAGAGTGAATTATTTAGTTAAATCTACAGTTTCTTTTGTCCGCTTTGAAACTTGATAACAATATCATAAAACTGAAACAAACATTAAACTCATGTTATCAGAAGGAGTAGAGTGAATTATTTAGTTAAATCTACAGTTCCTTTTGTCCGATTTGAAACTTGATAACAAAATCATAAAATTGAAACAAACATTAAACTCATGTCATGCTGAAGGAGTAGAGTGAATTATTTAGTTAAATATACAGTTCCTTTTGTCCGCTTTGAAACTTGATAACAAAATCATAAAATTGAAACAAACACTAAACTCATGTCATGCTGAAGGAGTAGAGTGAATTATTTAGTTAAATCTACAGTTCCTTTTGTCCGCTTTGAAACTTGATAACAAAATCATAAAACTGAAACAAACATTAAACTCATGTCATACTGAAGGAGTAGAGTGAATTATTTAGTTAAATCTAGTTCCTTTTGTCCGCTTTGAAACTTGATAACAAAATCATAAAATTGAAACAAACATTAAACTCATGTCATGCTGAAGGAGTAGAGTGAATTATTTAGTTAAATCTACAGTTCCTTTTGTCCGCTTTGAAACTTGATAACAAAATCATAAAATTGAAACAAACATTAAACTCATGTCATGCTGAAGGAGTAGAGTGAATTATTTAGTTAAATCTACAGTTCCTTTTGTCCGCTTTGAAACTTGATAACAAAATCATAAAACTGAAACAAACATTAAACTCATGTCATGCTGAAGGAGTAGAGTGAATTATTTAGTTAAATCTACAGTTCCTTTTGTCCGATTTGAAACTTGATAACAAAATCATAAAACTGAAACAAACATTAAACTCATGTTATACAGAAGGAGTAGAGTGAATTATTTAGTTAAATCTACGGTTCCTTTTGTCCGCTTTGAAACTTGATAACAAAATCATAAAACTGAAACAAACATTAAACTCATGTCATGCTGAAGGGTAGAGTGAATGATTTAGTTAAATCTACAGTTCCTTTTGTCCGCTTTGAAACTTGATAACAAAATCATAAAACTGAAACAAACATTAAACTCATGTCATACAGAAGGAGTAGAGTGAATTATTTAGTTAAATCTACAGTTCCTTTTGTCCGCTTTGAAACTTGATAACAAAATCATAAAATTGAAACAAACATTAAACTCATGTCATACTGAAGGAGTAGAGTGAATTATTTAGTTAAATCTACAGTTTCTTTTGTCCGCTTTGAAACTTGATAACAATATCATAAAACTGAAACAAACATTAAACTCATGTTATCAGAAGGAGTAGAGTGAATTATGTAGTTAAATCTACAGTTCCTTTTGTCCGATTTGAAACTTGATAACAAAATCATAAAATTGAAACAAACATTAAACTCATGTCATGCTGAAGGAGTAGAGTGAATTATTTAGTTAAATCTACAGTTCCTTTTGTCCGATTTGAAACTTGATAACAAAATCATAAAACTGAAACAAACATTAAACTCATGTTATACAGAAGGAGTAGAGTGAATTATTTAGTTAAATCTACGGTTCCTTTTGTCCGCTTTGAAACTTGATAACAAAATCATAAAACTGAAACAAACATTAAACTCATGTCATGCTGAAGGAGTAGAGTGAATGATTTAGTTAAATCTACAGTTCCTTTTGTCCGCTTTGAAACTTGATAACAAAATCATAAAACTGAAACAAACATTAAACTCATGTCATACAGAAGGAGTAGAGTGAATTATTTAGTTAAATCTACAGTTCCTTTTGTCCGCTTTGAAACTTGATAACAAAATCATAAAATTGAAACAAACATTAAACTCATGTCATACTGAAGGAGTAGAGTGAATTATTTAGTTAAATCTACAGTTTCTTTTGTCCGCTTTGAAACTTGATAACAATATCATAAAACTGAAACAAACATTAAACTCATGTTATCAGAAGGAGTAGAGTGAATTATTTAGTTAAATCTACAGTTCCTTTTGTCCGCTTTGAAACTTGATAACAAAATCATAAAATTGAAACAAACATTAAACTCATGTCATGCTGAAGGAGTAGAGTGAATTATTTAGTTAAATCTACAGTTCCTTTTGTCCGATTTGAAACTTGATAACAAAATCATAAAACTGAAACAAACATTAAACTCATGTTATACAGAAGGAGTAGAGTGAATTATTTAGTTAAATCTACAGTTCCTTTTGTCCGCTTTGAAACTTGATAACAAAATCATAAAACTGAAACAAACATTAAACTCATGTCATGCTGAAGGAGTAGAGTGAATGATTTAGTTAAATCTACAGTTCCTTTTGTCCGCTTTGAAACTTGATAACAAAATCATAAAACTGAAACAAACATTAAACTCATGTCATACAGAAGGGTAGAGTGAATTATTTAGTTAAATCTACAGTTCCTTTTGTCCGCTTTGAAACTTGATAACAAAATCATAAAATTGAAACAAACATTAAACTCATGTCATACTGAAGGAGTAGAGTGAATTATTTAGTTAAATCTACAGTTTCTTTTGTCCGCTTTGAAACTTGATAACAATATCATAAAACTGAAACAAACATTAAACTCATGTTATCAGAAGGAGTAGAGTGAATTATTTAGTTAAATCTACAGTTCCTTTTGTCCGATTTGAAACTTGATAACAAAATCATAAAATTGAAACAAACATTAAACTCATGTCATGCTGAAGGAGTAGAGTGAATTATTTAGTTAAATATACAGTTCCTTTTGTCCGCTTTGAAACTTGATAACAAAATCATAAAATTGAAACAAACATTAAACTCATGTCATGCTGAAGGAGTAGAGTGAATTATTTAGTTAAATCTACAGTTCCTTTTGTCCGCTTTGAAACTTGATAACAAAATCATAAAACTGAAACAAACATTAAACTCATGTCATACTGAAGGAGTAGAGTGAATTATTTAGTTAAATCTAGTTCCTTTTGTCCGCTTTGAAACTTGATAACAAAATCATAAAATTGAAACAAACATTAAACTCATGTCATGCTGAAGGAGTAGAGTGAATTATTTAGTTAAATCTACAGTTCCTTTTGTCCGCTTTGAAACTTGATAACAAAATCATAAAATTGAAACAAACATTAAACTCATGTCATGCTGAAGGAGTAGAGTGAATTATTTAGTTAAATCTACAGTTCCTTTTGTCCGCTTTGAAACTTGATAACAAAATCATAAAACTGAAACAAACATTAAACTCATGTCATGCTGAAGGAGTAGAGTGAATTATTTAGTTAAATCTACAGTTCCTTTTGTCCGATTTGAAACTTGATAACAAAATCATAAAACTGAAACAAACATTAAACTCATGTTATACAGAAGGAGTAGAGTGAATTATTTAGTTAAATCTACGGTTCCTTTTGTCCGCTTTGAAACTTGATAACAAAATCATAAAACTGAAACAAACATTAAACTCATGTCATGCTGAAGGAGTAGAGTGAATGATTTAGTTAAATCTACAGTTCCTTTTGTCCGCTTTGAAACTTGATAACAAAATCATAAAACTGAAACAAACATTAAACTCATGTCATACAGAAGGAGTAGAGTGAATTATTTAGTTAAATCTACAGTTCCTTTTGTCCGCTTTGAAACTTGATAACAAAATCATAAAATTGAAACAAACATTAAACTCATGTCATACTGAAGGAGTAGAGTGAATTATTTAGTTAAATCTACAGTTTCTTTTGTCCGCTTTGAAACTTGATAACAATATCATAAAACTGAAACAAACATTAAACTCATGTTATCAGAAGGAGTAGAGTGAATTATTTAGTTAAATCTACAGTTCCTTTTGTCCGATTTGAAACTTGATAACAAAATCATAAAATTGAAACAAACATTAAACTCATGTCATGCTGAAGGAGTAGAGTGAATTATTTAGTTAAATATACAGTTCCTTTTGTCCGCTTTGAAACTTGATAACAAAATCATAAAATTGAAACAAACATTAAACTCATGTCATGCTGAAGGAGTAGAGTGAATTATTTAGTTAAATCTACAGTTCCTTTTGTCCGCTTTGAAACTTGATAACAAAATCATAAAACTGAAACAAACATTAAACTCATGTCATACTGAAGGAGTAGAGTGAATTATTTAGTTAAATCTAGTTCCTTTTGTCCGCTTTGAAACTTGATAACAAAATCATAAAATTGAAACAAACATTAAACTCATGTCATGCTGAAGGAGTAGAGTGAATTATTTAGTTAAATCTACAGTTCCTTTTGTCCGCTTTGAAACTTGATAACAAAATCATAAAACTGAAACAAACATTAAACCCATGTCATACTGAAGGAGTAGAGTGAATTATTTAGTTAAATCTACAGTTTCTTTTGTCCGCTTTGAAACTTGATAACAATATCATAAAACTGAAACAAACATTAAACTCATGTTATCAGAAGGAGTAGAGTGAATTATTTAGTTAAATCTACAGTTCCTTTTGTCCGCTTTGAAACTTGATAACAAAATCATAAAACTGAAACAAACATTAAACTCATGTCATACAGAAGGAGTAGAGTGAATTATTTAGTTAAATCTACAGTTCCTTTTGTCCACTTTGAAACTTGATAACAAAATCATAAAATTGAAACAAACATTAAACTCATGTCATGCTGAAGGAGTAGAGTGAATTATTTAGTTAAATCTACAGTTCCTTTTGTCCGCTTTGAAACTTGATAACAAAATCATAAAATTGAAACAAACATTAAACTCATGTCATGCTGAAGGAGTAGAGTGAATTATTTAGTTAAATCTACAGTTCCTTTTGTCCGCTTTGAAACTTGATAACAAAATCATAAAACTGAAACAAACATTAAACTCATGTCATACTGAAGGAGTAGAGTGAATTATTTAGTTAAATCTAGTTCCTTTTGTCCGCTTTGAAACTTGATAACAAAATCATAAAATTGAAACGAACATTAAACTCATGTCATGCTGAAGGAGTAGAGTGAATTATTTAGTTAAATCTACAGTTCCTTTTGTCCGCTTTGAAACTTGATAACAAAATCATAAAATTGAAACAAACATTAAACTCATGTCATGCTGAAGGAGTAGAGTGAATTATTTAGTTAAATCTACAGTTCCTTTTGTCCGATTTGAAACTTGATAACAAAATCATAAAATTGAAACAAACATTAAACTCATGTCATGCTGAAGGAGTAGAGTGAATTATTTAGTTAAATCTACAGTTTCTTTTGTCCGCTTTGAAACTTGATAACAAAATCATAAAACTGAAACAAACATTAAACTCATGTCATACTGAAGGAGTAGAGTGAATTATTTAGTTAAATCTAGTTCCTTTTGTCTGCTTTGAAACTTGATAACAAAATCATAAAATTGAAACAAACATTAAACTCATGTCATGCTGAAGGAGTAGAGTGAATTATTTAGTTAAATCTACAGTTCCTTTTGTCCGCTTTGAAACTTGATAACAAAATCATAAAACTGAAACAAACATTAAACTCATGTCATACTGAAGGAGTAGAGTGAATTATTTAGTTAAATCTACAGTTTCTTTTGTCCGCTTTGAAACTTGATAACAATATCATAAAACTGAAACAAACATTAAACTCATGTTATCAGAAGGAGTAGAGTGAATTATTTAGTTAAATCTACAGTTCCTTTTGTCCGCTTTGAAACTTGATAACAAAATCATAAAACTGAAACAAACATTAAACTCATGTCATACAGAAGGGTAGAGTGAATTATTTAGTTAAATCTACAGTTCCTTTTGTCCACTTTGAAACTTGATAACAAAATCATAAAATTGAAACAAACATTAAACTCATGTCATGCTGAAGGAGTAGAGTGAATTATTTAGTTAAATCTACAGTTCCTTTTGTCCGCTTTGAAACTTGATAACAAAATCATAAAATTGAAACAAACATTAAACTCATGTCATGCTGAAGGGTAGAGTGAATTATTTAGTTAAATCTACAGTTCCTTTTGTCCGCTTTGAAACTTGATAACAAAATCATAAAACTGAAACAAACATTAAACTCATGTCATGCTGAAGGAGTAGAGTGAATTATTTAGTTAAATCTACAGTTCCTTTTGTCCGATTTGAAACTTGATAACAAAATCATAAAACTGAAACAAACATTAAACTCATGTTATACAGAAGGAGTAGAGTGAATTATTTAGTTAAATCTACAGTTCCTTTTGTCCGCTTTGAAACTTGATAACAAAATCATAAAACTGAAACAAACATTAAACTCATGTCATGCTGAAGGAGTAGAGTGAATTATTTAGTTAAATCTACAGTTCCTTTTGTCCGCTTTGAAACTTGATAACAAAATCATAAAACTGAAACAAACATTAAACTCATGTCATACAGAAGGAGTAGAGTGAATTATTTAGTTAAATCTACAGTTCCTTTTGTCCGCTTTGAAACTTGATAACAAAATCATAAAATTGAAACAAACATTAAACTCATGTCATGCTGAAGGAGTAGAGTGAATTATTTAGTTAAATCTACAGTTCCTTTTGTCCGCTTTGAAACTTGATAACAAAATCATAAAATTGAAACAAACATTAAACTCATGTCATGCTGAAGGAGTAGAGTGAATTATTTAGTTAAATCTACAGTTCCTTTTGTCCGCTTTGAAACTTGATAACAAAATCATAAAACTGAAACAAACATTAAACTCATGTCATGCTGAAGGAGTAGAGTGAATTATTTAGTTAAATCTACAGTTCCTTTTGTCCGATTTGAAACTTGATAACAAAATCATAAAACTGAAACAAACATTAAACTCATGTTATACAGAAGGAGTAGAGTGAATTATTTAGTTAAATCTACGGTTCCTTTTGTCCGCTTTGAAACTTGATAACAAAATCATAAAACTGAAACAAACATTAAACTCATGTCATGCTGAAGGAGTAGAGTGAATTATTTAGTTAAATCTACAGTTCCTTTTGTCCGCTTTGAAACTTGATAACAAAATCATAAAACTGAAACAAACATTAAACTCATGTCATACAGAAGGAGTAGAGTGAATTATTTAGTTAAATCTACAGTTCCTTTTGTCCGCTTTGAAACTTGATAACAAAATCATAAAATTGAAACAAACATTAAACTCATGTCATGCTGAAGGAGTAGAGTGAATTATTTAGTTAAATCTACAGTTCCTTTTGTCCGCTTTGAAACTTGATAACAAAATCATAAAATTGAAACAAACATTAAACTCATGTCATGCTGAAGGAGTAGAGTGAATTATTTAGTTAAATCTACAGTTCCTTTTGTCCGCTTTGAAACTTGATAACAAAATCATAAAACTGAAACAAACATTAAACTCATGTCATGCTGAAGGAGTAGAGTGAATTATTTAGTTAAATCTACAGTTCCTTTTGTCCGATTTGAAACTTGATAACAAAATCATAAAACTGAAACAAACATTAAACTCATGTTATACAGAAGGAGTAGAGTGAATTATTTAGTTAAATCTACGGTTCCTTTTGTCCGCTTTGAAACTTGATAACAAAATCATAAAACTGAAACAAACATTAAACTCATGTCATGCTGAAGGAGTAGAGTGAATTATTTAGTTAAATCTACAGTTCCTTTTGTCCGCTTTGAAACTTGATAACAAAATCATAAAACTGAAACAAACTTTAAACTCAAGTCAAATTCTATCTTGAGATCAAATATTCGTTATTTGAGAAAAAAAAGCGTGCTAACAGTGACTGACAGACTCCAGAAATTGTTAACATGATGAATCAGAATCATGTGATGTGTATCACACACATATATATAAAATAGTTAACATGATGCATCAGAATCATGTGATGTGTATCACACACACATATATATAATTGTTAACATGATGCATCAGAATCATGTGATGTGTATCACACACATGTATATAAAATTGTTAACATGATGCATCAGAATCCTGTGATGTGTATCACACACATATATATAAAATTGTTAACATGATGCATCAGAATCATGTGATGTGTATCACACACATGTATATAAACTTGTTAACATGATGCATCAGAATCCTGTGATGTGTATCACACACATATATATAAAATTGTTAACATGATGCATCAGAATCCTGTGATGTGTATCACACACATATATATAAAATTGTTAACATGATGCATCAGAATCCTGTGATGTGTATCACACAGATATATATAAAATTCAACTGCGTTTTTAAAAAATAAAAAACATTGCATTTTATTGTATGTACACTGAATTATTATATGGCATTATTTACCTTATATATTCATATAATGTTCACTATCGATTATTGGCTGATTAAAAGTACAATATATTCCATTCTTGTAAAAAAATTAGTAATTATAGTGACAATTACTACCATTGATTCAAAATGATGATATATGTCATACAAGTTTGCTGCTTTAGAAGAGTGTTTGTAAATAGTCTGTGGATGTATGATGAATGGAACGTTACTGAGCCATACATATCTGGTTTGCTGCGTGTGTGAAGTGATAGCGCTAATGCAAGCGAACGTCGTCTTTACCCGGAAATGTTTCGTCAAATGAATTGACTCACTCAGGAAAGGAGTTTTGACTAGATTAGAGACGCGTCTCTCATTATTAGTTGTTTAATCAAAGTTTATGCCTAAAGGACACTTTATGAAAAACAATGGTCTTCTGTGCTCTACTAACTACAGTATCGAATCCCGATATTTAGCATTATAATTTTAAGACTTGCCTTCAAGCTATCAGGGACTTGAATATGCATCATTCTTAAACAATAAAACTATCATCTGAATTTTAGGTCAACTATAATGTTTATGTTGAATGCTGAATATTCATGTTGATTTATTAGAAAGGTTTATTTTATGACAACTTCGATGACATAACAGCAAAATAGTTTTAATTTAGAAGTTTATGACACTGAGTTGTAGGAAAAAGCAAAATAAAGTTTGCAAAGTAGTTTTCAGCTAAGCCTTACGTTATGTTTTTTGTACTAAACTAGAGGGGCCCGGCATGGCCAAGCGGGTTCGCATCCCCTCGCGCCAAACATGCTCGCCCTTCAGCCGTGGGGCATTATAATGTTACTATCAATCCCAAAAATTTCCACCTGTAATTATTCTTAGATAGAATCTAAGTGTAAGAATTCTTGTTAACGCATTTTAATGTTTGAATTTATATTTTACATGGAAGCGATTATCTGTATAATATGAATTTTATGTTTGGATTCCTTTAATGAAGATTATAATTAAACTTCTATCATTACTTTGTATTGGAGTAAATACGTACTCATTTGCTTTCAACAACTTCATTAGCATTACTATTTCTATCATCAATACTTTTAAATTTCCTAATTTGGAATTCCTACTGTGCTCTATAAATGAACATATCCTGGTGTCACATTCTGAAGTTTCATTTCATGGAAGGGATCACTTCTTGTTAGGAGACTATTGATTCTTTTTGTATTTTTACATTTACTTTATTGATAAATATGCGATGCAAACAAATCTAAAGTGCACGTGTCTGTTCGGTGTGTATTTATTATTATTATTTTAATTTTTCGAGTTAAAGTTTCTTGTTTTTCCTGTAACCGGACTTTTGTTTTTTATACATTCATCTTCACTACTAATTTTCCAAGAAGTGAATTTCTGATTAAACTAATCCAAAAACTTCATCCCCTCCTTTGTTTTATTGTAAAGTTATCTAAATTTATAATTTACAGATTTCTAAATTTGGTTTTCTGCTGCTCATTTAGTAAATATTCATTGTAAATCCAATCCAAATCTGTATCCATATTTTGGCTTTGGGTGAGCACGTGTTTTGTTTTTTGACAGTTTCATATACTTGAATTATTATATTAGTATCTATATTCTATATTAATTTGGGGTCTCAGTGTATGGTAAAGAGTAACCCAAGAGTTGGAGGTGGATGGTGATGACTAGCTGCTTTCTCTCTAGGCTTACACTGCTAAATTAGGGATGGCTAGCGCAGATAACCCTCGTGTAGCTTTGCGCGAAATTTCATTATGAGTAACAGGAACTTCTCTTTCTGTAATGGAAGCCACTGAAGAATAATTCTAATCTGATTCAAGGCAAGTAATCAATTGAGATGCAACTTTTGGTAAGTTATCGAGTTCGGGAAGTAATATAGAAAGGATCTAATTGATCGCTTTAAGAAGTATAATGCGAGTCTGGACCGTAGTGGAAACAGAAGCGGTTTTGAAAAACGATACTGAGAAAGATCCAGCATCATACATAACTCACTTATAAGCTAGCCAGACACACACGCCGTTCATGTTCCTTTTTGGAAAATCTCATTATGAATGAAAGTTTAATGGAATTATTTAGTTAATACTTTTCCTTCTTTAAAAAGTAATTCCTTTTCAATTTTATGCTGATATTATGTACTTTGAAGTCAGTTTTATAGGTCTTTTTCAATGTCATTTTATGACATCAAGGCAGGTTATGAGGTTACAGTTAAACAACGCATTAAGTCTGTGACAGTGACACCATTTCGATGTGACGAGCTTCACGCGCAGTCCACATTTAGAGATCTCACAGATATTATTTGTTTAATAAACAATGAAGTTACATATAACATGGCAAACAAAGTAAAATAGAACCGGGAATATAAATTTTCTCAACTGAAACTAAGAAACGTCAATCATGCTAAGTTTTGTTCATCTAATAACACAGGTATTCCAATTTAAACTTCAAAAGTTGTTTTGTTTTAATAAGGGATTTTCAATGATTCAGTTCTGCAGACATCGATACTAATATCCATCTTTTCTATCACGAAAGTATTTTTAACAAATCAGGGAAAAAACCCTCTTACTTAGATCACTTTTATACAAAAATAACAGAATATATTTAGATCATTAATAAAACCTCTTATTACCATAGCAACGAACATATAATATTGAAAACAACAACAACAAATACTATCAGAATGATACATCATGCGGCTTTTAACCGTTTATATACTAACTGTGTATTTCTCGTGAGTTTTAGAACGATCGATAAAACATTCACGTCGCAATCGGTGTAGAAATCTATAGTTTGTGGTTATCTACATTTCAAGCATAACAAAATGTGATCCGTTTACAATGAAAATGATTTACTTATGTAAAGTGCATATGACGTTTTGTGAAGAACCTGTAGGTGATGGAGAAATAAAGGTATATTTTCGGATTCAGCGTACATAAGCTACTGTAAAGCATGTAAACATTCCACGACAATGAAACCAATGCAAGCCTGTGCAATCGATCTTATGCAACATAATGTGATTAAAAGTAACATAGCATTGGACATTAAATCAAATACTTGATAATAAACCAACTTATGTATTTAAGTGCCACGTATACGATAGTTCCATGAACCTAAATCAAACAAAACAAGAATTGTTTATTTTTATTCTAGCTGGAGTGCCTGTCCTCTGGACGGAAGTTATGTAAATTAATGATTGATAAAAGGTTATTTATCTTAAGCACGAAAAAGACCCTCAGTAGCACAGTGGTACATCTGTGGACTTATACTGCTAGAAACTGGATTTCGATAACCGTGGTGGGCAGAGCACAGACAGACCTTTGTGTAGCTTTGCGCTTGAGAATAAACAACAACGACGTGAAAAGCTCCTTCCTTTTATACGTAATTGTAAAAATTAAAAGATTGGTTCGTTTTTAATTTCGTGCAAAGCTACACGAGGGCTATCTGTGCTAGCCGTTCCTAATTTAGCAGTGTAAGACTAGAGAGAAGGTAGCTAGTCATCATCACCCACCGCCAAATCTTGGGCTACTCTTTTACGAACAAATAGTGGGATTGACCGTCACTTTATAACGCCCCACGTTTGAAAGTGCGAGCATGTTTGTGTGACAGGGATTCAAACTCGTGACCCTCGGATTACGAGGCGAGTGCTTTTAACCACCTGGCCATGCCGAGCCAAAAGATCACAAATACTGCAAAACGTCGGAAAGTGTGTATCTCTATATAGACCCGACAAACCTTCATGTCACATGTTGTGATATCCATGCATGTGAGGTGAGGTAGTGGTAAAAAATGCTGAAACATGAATGAAACCACAAAACGCTAAATGCAAAACTGACAATTATATACATGTATATCTCCCCATGGACTTTTATTATATTAGTCACACAAGCCGAAGATTCTTGCTGGTTTCTCCCTCCAAGGGTTTTGTCTCTCTACTCACAAAGACAGAATTATGAATCCAGCCAATGTCCTCATTTTAACATTCACATCATCGTGGCCACCTGCCACCATCAAGGCACGTTATCTTTATTGCAAGTTACAAACATACATTCCAAACCCTCTCAGATGTTTCCAGTGTCAATGGTTCGGTCACTCGAAGACATCATGTCGTGGTTCTTTGATGTGAGTTTGTTGTAGTGACAAGGAAAACGATGCCAATGAGTGTGAAACGGACCCATATTCTGTCATTTGCAATGGCTCTAACTTATCCTACTTCTGCTAAATAATTGAAAGAAAAAAAATGCAGCATTTCAAGAGGATTTAAAACATCACTTACTTTGAGCCTGGAAATTAATTGTTTATAATCTGAAGCTACAGACATCAGATAAGACATGATAATAATCTGAAGCTACAGACATCAGATAAGACATGTTAATAATCTGAAGCTACAGACATCAGATAAGACATGTTAATAATCTGAAGCTACAGACATCAAATAAGACATGTTAATAATCTGAAACTACAGACATCAGATAAGACATGTTAATAATCTGAAGCTACAGACAACAGATAAGACATGATAATAATCTGAAGCTACAGACATCAGATAAGACATGCTAATAATCTGAAGCTACAAACATCAGATAAGACATGTTAATAACCTGAAGCTACAGACATCAGATAAGACATATTAAGTCAAATATTGACCTTCACTTTGTTACAAATATGGTGAGTGAATTGGAGGAGAATAGAAAACTTATAGTTGGTGCTTGTAGTCAGTGTTACTACTTCATTCTTAGATCTAGTTGATTTACTTCTAGGAATAATACTTTCTTCAAAAGGTCATGGGTAACCAGTTAACCTTTACAGTTTGCTTGAATATTATGATATCACAGATCAGGTCATGACATTTTGTTGTGACACCGCTTTATCTGAAACAGGTCGAAGGTCCAACATGGCCAGGTGAGATAAGGCGTTTGACTTGTAATATCAAACATCCTCGCCCTTTCAGCCGCGGGGGTGTTATAATGTTACAGTTAATACCGCTATTCGTTATTTAAAAGTAGCCCAATAGTTGGCGGTGGGTGGTGATGACTAGCTGCCTTACATTTAGTCTTACACTCTAAATTATGGACGTCTAGCGCAGATGGCCTTCGGGTAGCTTTGTGTGAAATTAAGAAATACAAAAAAAACAAAACAAGAAAACAAACTGAAAGAGGTCAGGACAATAGAGCGATCGCCACTCTTGATTAGAATTTTGGAAAACCTTTACTGTGAGCTACACATTTCTCAAGTGATGGAGGCTTTGACAGAGCAAAAGAGTAAAGGTCTGAGGAGGAAAATGTAACAACTTTTGAAACAAATTTAGTCTGAAATGTGCCATGATGCAAATAAGATAAAAAATCTTATTAACTTTCTTTGGCACTTGATTCAAACAGGTTCTCAGATGTTTGAACTAGCACAAAATGCCTGAGATTATGTAAGCATGCACTCAGAGTAGACACATTTTATAGAAAAGATTACAAATATGTATGCCAACCTCCTTGTATACATTGTACCAACTGTGCACTAATACTTAAATCTATAGCAACAACATAAATTTCGCATTAAATTTTATATAATGATATACATATGAACTTCAGGAATACATTTTATTGAATAAACAAAGAACTGAACCACACACTACATCACACTTGTTCATACTTTGAAGTTTCAACTAAATACCAAATCCATATATATATCAGTATTTCGTGATAACAAATCAACTAACAAGTTATGTGTCCATATATTTATATATGTTAAGTCAAGTAAAGTAAGAGTTTCTTAATGATTGTTTCACTATACAGAACAACAGTGTTTTGTATCGTTTTAATAATTATTTGTTTGGTTTTGTTCACAGTGGACTCTTTTTATCTAACGGAAGAACTTTTTATCTTGTACACAGTCAGCTTAATGTTTGTTTTGAAGTAATCCTACATGATTTAAATATTGTCTGTTATTCATTATAAACTAAATAAAATTGTTCATAATTTATCAGGTCATCTCATAAGTGATGTCCGAAATTTCAATACAGAAAGTGCATCATTATTTCTGTCTTTGTAGAAGGCTTCAATGACTTAAATATGAACTAGGACGTACATAAAAATGCTCAGACAAATAAAAGAAACTGTCCAAAATTTACTTTTTCAGATCATTTATCAAATAAAATGGATGTGTCTGAGGAACACATCAGACATATTCATTTTAGACTTGATAGTAATTTTGGTTTTAAAGACCTTAGGGAGACCCCTGAGGAAAACCAGGGGCGTTCAGAAACTTTTGTTTCTCTTCAGCCCGACATTAGACACATTAATACTTTATGAGTTTAAAAAATGCAATAGTGCAGCAGAAACCACAAAACAACATTCAAGGTGTTTATGGTACGGATTCTCTCAATGAAAGTAAACGTCGAACGTAGTTTCAGAAGTTTATATCAGGTGATTACAGTTTAAGTTTAATGATGACTTGCTGCTGGCTGCACTTGATGAAGACTGTACTGCAGCATTTGAAGAACCAGCACAGAAGATTAATTCTACAGTTCACCGTCATCTGCAACAACTTGGAAATGTATCAAAACTTGAAAAATGGGTCTCTATGATTTGACAGAAGCCAACCTTAGAGCAAGAATGGACATTTGCACTTCTCTGCACTCGTGTGAACGTAACTCACCTTTTTTGGACAGGTTAGTGACTGGAGATGAAAAATGGATATGTTATAAAATGTTAAGAGCCGCACACAATGACTCAGTTCAGGTAAACACCTACAGTTATGATCAAATCTTATTGCAAAAATATATACATTATTTCAATTATTCGTATCAATAAATAATCTGAACATGTGGATATAGTCTTTTTGAATCTCTTCTGAATATCATGTTTCAACAATATCCTTACCATAATTGATGTTTTTTGGACTACATGGAATCCGATATTACTGTTATATCATTTAAATGTGTCATTGTATCTGCGATCTGCCTTTACAGGTTAAACATACTGATAAGTTATGACGGTAAGTATTTTGCATAAAGAAAACCAAATAATTCTACTTTTGAACTTACAAACAAAAAGACCAATAAATACGTTTATTTATAGCTATTTATATATACACTAGATTATACACATAAAATTTGAATACAGTTTTGATAATGTCGATTTTGAGCTTTGTTTGACATGTGTAGTGTTTATATCTTTTAAAGAAAAAGTTATAGGACGTTGATTGTAAATTTATGAAAACTTAATATTCTCATACACCGTAAATATATTTCCGTTGGATACAACTTCTCATAAGATGGCTTTACCGTTCAGTTTCTGCCGCCACTAGTTCCACCTACCCAAGGTTTCAACAGGAACGTGACTACTTCTACTGTTGCAGCCGCTTCCGAGAAAAGAAATACCAGAAGTGAGAGTCGATATCACGACATCTTACCTTAACTCACACTGACTTGGTTGAGGAAACAGTGATGAGCACTCTTCGGAAAGTGTCCAAATGCATCTCTATTGGAGTGCAGCATCCCAACCTAGAGGAAAACACATGTGGAAGAACGCTCATAACCAGATACAGTCTTCGCCCACGTTGACAGTTCGTTTCACTAAACTGGGTGTCAAAAAGAGGATGACATCCTTAATTGTAGATATGATGGTTGGTCCACCTTTCCCATGGTAATGTGTGATATCTAGCCAACACAGTGCATCTAGACCAGTCTGTCTCCTTTCTATACCAGACCACCTGAGAATTAACCTTTTGAAGAAGATATGACAGGGGTTTCTTAACCAACTAATACTATTTGGTTGGTCCAGTACTTTTCTAAAACCAGTTTTACCACAAACTAACCAGTAGGAGATTGTACATGTCAGTTATAACATTCTCTAGTATAGTATAGTATAGTATAGTATAGTATAGTATAGTATAGTATAGTATAGTATAGTATAGGAAAAATGATATATAGAAATGAAAAATAAAATTAAAAGGGCTACATGTACAGTTAATCCAAAAGCCACGTTTCAAACCGGAGAGTGGTGATAGTTGGATGATAAGTTGATACTGAGTTTGATGAATGAGTGATATCTAAGGGGAAGTACTAAGAGGGGGTATTTAATGAAGAAGGATAAGGATCGGAAATTAAGTTTGAGCTGGCTATAAATGTGTTATTAAAAGGACAGATGCAGGTGTGGACTGAGTGAAGAATAAAACCTTGAGTAGGAAACATATATAGGTAACTTGGTCTAACTTAATAGAATTAATTTACTATCTAAGCAAAACGATGTGGTATTGGAGACCAAAAAGTTATGACTGTTCTTTCTGAGATGGGTGGTAAATGTGTACAGAGGTTGAGTATTTCACTAATTAGATCACTATCAGAACACTTGGGTATTGAAAGAACACACTGTACAAAGGATCTTATAGGTATTGAGTAATGGATACCAGGTTCCATTGATTCTGTTATACTCAGTAACAGATGTGAAAGTGAGTGTGACTCAAAGGTATAAGGACTTCCATTAGAGCTATTACCTCCAGTAAAGAAATTACTTCACTAGTAGACAGATTAAGACTGCATCAATCTAAACGAAAAGAAAGAAAATTCAGACCGATTGAGAAATGTGTTGAAAAATATCCCAGGTGAAAAGTGTATGAACAGTAACACGAAATTTAAGATTCGTGTTTAAATTGAGTAAATTTTGAAACTAGTTACCCAATAACTGTACAAAATAAAAAGTAATAAACAGCATGAAAAACGTTAAAGTAAAAACAAGAAGGAAAATTTTTTACACATCATAAAACTATTGTGTCAAATGTAGAGATGAAGATTGGAACCCCCATTTTATTATCTCCAACTGGTTAGTTCAGAAGACATCTGGTTTTGGAAAAAGTTAACATTTTCTTACATGAAAATGTGTTTCCATTAAACGCTTACCATTTCACACAGAGATTATATCTTCTGTGAACATCTGCCTTGAGTATCTGCGTGACACTAGTTTTTAGGCAACTTCAATCTGAACTCACGTGATTCTTATTAATGAATAATGATGTTATTGTTTAATCGCTCCCTCTATACTGCTCCACTCATGAAATTTCATTATTAAAGAGAATATAAGTCGTAATTACCCAAATGAACACATACGCATCAGAAAACTTGTGAGTGAAGCGGCTATTTGATAGGCAGATCATGATACAAATGATCTGTTTTCAAATTAATCGCTTCAAATACATGAGAATCTATACAGCAAATAACTTGGATGGATGCCGAATCATGATGGTCGAGTGTTTTAAAAAAGAATTAAAGATCGGATACCTGCTCTATGATTGATGTAAAAAATCACCACGAAATTATCAGAATGGATCATAATCAAACAATTCACTAGCAGTGGTACGGAATACGAACATGTCAATAAACAGAACAGAGGTCGGGCACACTGATGTGGAGGAATTGCTTATGCGTATGTTTAAAATGAGATTGTTGTTCAATGATGTATCCAAACCAGTAAACATTAACATTTCTGAAGAGGTGTGAGTTTGGTACAATTCAAAGTGAAGGAACCAAAACAGTGGTAATAGATTATCTAGCCACAACGAGTTTCTCGAGCACAGTAGGAAACAGAGAAAATGGTTGAGTCAAGAGGATAAAGTATTGGGTTGGAGTGAGTAAGGATTTGAACATTTTGTCAATTCATTCAAAACGGGTTTCCACCATCAAAGATATGACTGGAGGACTCTTTCCATGAATATGAAAACAGAAGGCTATCTTGCATGTAATAATGAAACCACAGACAAAGCCAACGGAGATGTAGAGCAAACGATCTGACCACCTGACTGAAATTTGAAACAATAAAATATTACATCAGTGGATGAAGAAAAGGAAGCATCTAGAAAACTCTTCAATGGGAATAGGAAGAAAGGTGTTTGAGATATAGACCTGAATATGGAGAAGAGAAGTGAAGAGAACTTTTCTAAATGAAAACGTTGGACAGATTTGGACGGTTGTAATCCATTTGTTATTTGACATGTGGGATCAGAGGAGTAAAAATTGTATCGAACAAGAGAAAATGTGATGAAATAAAAAACATTCCAAAGGAACCAGCATCTCTATGAAATACTTCTGACATGAAATGAAGACGTAAAGTGCGAAAAGGCAAACAAAGAAGGTTCAGAAAAAGATGGGGGTAATTTTGTACTGGATAGGTGAACTGAACTAAATGGATCAGCTTTCCCAAAATTCAAATTTATACCACAGTTTGTGAATCTAGATGGTGCATTTAAAAATACCTATAATTCTTAATGTAGGAATAGTAAGACTACTAGGACCAGACATATGGTCCTGGAAATGTAGTTGGTCTGAAAAGAAATCAGTATGTATGCAAATGAAAGTAACTGATGAAAAACAAGCAATACATCAGGATTAGATTTATACAAACGGGATTATGAAAGAGGGAATAAGACCTGGAATGGAATATACATGAGAAATTAAACCCACAAAATGAGAGAATGGTCGAATACTGTCCTCAGTGTGAAGTTGACATAGCCTTAGAAATAAATCAACGTAAACAAACAAGCTGACCTCCTGTTAAATTTCATATTGAAATCGAAGGGATGAAAGAGAGTCAAATAGATGTGAATGAACTTACGGACTACATGGTGGTGTTCACTAATATATGAAAAGTGGCTGTCATGTCATGAACACGTGACTTTCATCTCCTCGCCACTGTTGAAATTTCACTTATGTGTAAACATTCTTCTCTCACAAGGATAGAGAAATAGTAATATGAACCTCTACGTTAATAAATAGAAAAGAATGTGAATCGAGAAACAAAGCAAATCTATGTTATTAAAAACCAGTAAATCTACAAAACAATTTCTAAATACCCCAGAGAGAACTAGAAAATAGGTTAGTGTTTCTAAGATTGTTGGAAGACATATGCTGAATTATGAGAAATCTCATGAGCCAAGATGGCAATTGTCTAAAGAGCAAATCTCTAAGGCAAACGAACAGAGAAGACATCTTAACTGTGTTAAAAGGTTTATCTTGTTTCAGAAGGAACTGTAACAGCCAAAGAACATACCAGTCGGCCGAGAAACTCCATTCATACCATCTCCTGCAGGATGGTTCTTTGAAGATCTGGTATGGAAAGGAGGTGGACCAGTTTAGATGTATTGTGTTGGCTAAGATGCCCCCCAACCAATCATGGGAAAGAGGGTGAACCACTTTAGATGTAATGTTTTAGCTCGGTTGTTTCCTACCCCATCATAGGAAAGGAGGTAGACCCGTTTAGATGTATCACGTTGGGAAGAATGCTCCCCACCCAATCACGGGGAAAAAGGTGGACTAATTTATATATATTGTGTTTACTAAGATGCTCCCACTCTACCATGGGAAAGAAGGTGGACTAATTTATATGTATTGTGTTTACTAAGATGTTCCCCACTCTACCATGGGAAAAAAAAAAAGATGGACCACTTTATATGTACTGTATCTGCTTAGATGTCCCTCCTCCCAACATGGGAAAGAAGGTGGACCAGCCAGGGTATCTACGGTTAAAAAATGTCATTTTACACCCAGCGTCGTGACCCGTACTTTCAAGATGGGAAAAAGAGTGTACCTAGTTATTTACACGTTATCCCACAAGTGCGTTCCTCCAAGAAGAGAAGTCACACTCCGAGGGCATCTTGTGGACACTTTCCGAGGACTGCTCATCTAGGTTCCTCCACCAAGTCAATATGAGCTTCTCAATGAGATTCCTGTTATTTTTAGGTAAGATATCGTGTCAAAGTTGATGTTTTCTTACACTGAAAATATATTTCCGATAGATACTTTACTCTCCTCACACTTCTGGTACTTCTTTTCTGTCAACTTTGAAGACTGTGTTCTACAGTAAATAGGAAGCCAGCTTCCAGCTTTGATAGTAGAGTATGTTTCAGTGAAGCGTTGTGCTTGTTTATTTACATGCTACAACGCAGATGAACCAAGTTGAAACGTGTGGTAGATGAGTTTTAAGGCTAGTGGGACCAAAAATATTTTCGCATATTGAAGACTACACTGAACAATAATAGCTGTTATGTGAGAACAAAAAGATATTCTATCGAAAATAGTATGAAACTAGATATTTCAGACTACGTACAATAATCTGGTATAAACTTCTATGAGTATATAGTTTTAAACATTTTTCAAAACGATGCCAAACAAAACATTTTGCGAATCTTATTACATTGTCCTTCCAAAATAAAGTTTGTGTCTGTCAATCAAACATTTCTAATACTCTGAATTCAACCAATTAATGTGGCAGACAAACAGAAATATCTTTTCTCCTTCGTTTCTTCTTATAGTTTCCATTAACACTTGAACCAGTAATTTCAAGTTATCTCAGATAATTATGCTGCAGTATATTTGGTAGAATTCTGTAAATCAAAACAAACCATTAACTATGAATACAACTATGTAAACAAAACTCAACATTTTACATGACAAATAATAATGTAATAATATCTAAAATCAATATTTAAATAAAATCACGACTATTAACTTTATATCGAGTACAAAATATCTGAATAAAAATATTAGTCAATAATTTGTTGAAAAAATATATTGTGAAATAAACATTTTTCCAAGTATAACATTAAATAAAATTAAATTATATTATGTGTGTGTTATTTCTCTAGTAAAGCCATATCTGGCTATCTGTTAACTGATAATAATTTAAACCATGATTTTAACGTTGTAACTCTGTACAATAAGTGCTGTACCATATGGGGAATGAATTATATTAAAATATATGAAGCATAGTATTTGTTATATAATGGTAACGAAATGCTAGGATTAAATGTGTTCAAATTATGTGTATGTAACTGGAACCTAAAGTTGGTAAACATCTCAGATAGAATACGAAACAGAATTTTTCAAACAATCCGTTTTAAAGTTCTCTTTATCTCTTTGTGTAGTGTTTCAACAAATGACTTTAATGTCCTTAAACATAAAATTAATTGTTCATTAGACAAAATTCTATATTAATTTGAATGATTGGTATATTTTTGGTGTTATTAATCAAACTTTCTGAACCTATATTCCTTATACCAACAACTACAAGAAGTAACGATTGAGTATTTCAGTCATGTTAAGAACCACTCAACAATAACATACCGTTACGTCACATGTTGATGTGTGAATCAGTGTTATTAATTCATAACACGTTGGTGTAGCTTTTCATTCTCAACATAAACAGGAGACAGATGAACGGATGGACAGACACCACGCTTCACAGTATGTTGTATAAAACGTAGTAGATAACGTTCTCTGTCCAATCTGAATTGGATTTCCTTTTTTCTTGTGACTAAACACTGAATGGATGTCACAAAATTATAAATTACAAAGTATTTCTGAGTAAAACTGTTCATACAGACTTAGAATTATTTCTTGCTTACAGTTTAATATTTAATATAAAGGTGTGCACTCTACATCTGAAAGTTACTCACAAGTCGTGGTCGTTGTTCAGGTCAAATTCTGTAATATCATAAAAAAGGTAAGATAAAGATTGGAGTAAGTAAACCACTAAGAAAATTGTACGAAAACAAGACATTGAGTAATTGGTATGTGAAGAAATGATAATTGGG
>NW_027467782.1:1377911-1435101 GCF_004210375.1 Tachypleus tridentatus | reverse complement strand
GAGAGTTCACTGTGAATTGTCTTACTATTTTCACCACACAATGAGTTCTTTGTGTGGTGTCTTACTATTTTTTCTCACCACACAATGAGAGTTCAATGAATTGTCTTACTATTTTACTCACCACATTGAGAGTTCACTGTGAATTGTCTTACTATTTTACTCACCACACAATGAGAGTTCTTTGTGAATTGTCTTACTATTTTACTCACCACACAATGAGAGTTTACTGTGAATTGTCTTTACTATTTTACTCACCACATTGAGAGTTTACTGTGAATTGTCTTACTATTTTACTCACCACACAATGAGAGTTCACTGTGAATTGTCTTACTATTTTACTCACCACACAATGAGAATTCACTGTGAATTGTCTTACTATTTTACTCACCACAATAGAGTTTACTGTGAATTGTCTTACTATTTTACTCACCACAATGAGAGTTCACTGTGATTGTCTTACTATTTTGCTCACCACAATGAGAGTTTAAATCCCGATAATCCAGATCACCATGCTTTTGTTTCCTAATCTGATGACGTTCTTCTAGGTGAGAGAAAATAAAGCCCACATTGCTCTTGAAACAAGTTCCAAATAGCTCCATGGACACTATGCCATACTGAACATCAAAACTGAAAACAGATGTTTTATACTTTTCTTACAAACAAACACAGGCTGACTTTTTTTAATTCTCAAGGAACTCGATTGCTGATAGGAAACACGTGACTGTGATCTTATGTTTCTTCTCTCTTACTCTGCTAAAACGCTGCTACGAGTCAAAGTACGGAGAGGAACAATTTATTTTCGTATATACATAAAAAATAAGTAAAATGCTATAAGTTTAGCTGCTTTAAATATGTTTTCCAACGTTTTCAGCAATAAATCCATTTCAGGAATAATATGTTCATTATAACACAGACTGTTGCGTTAAGAGAACAGTCAACACTGATCACCTGCATAAACGTTGTAATCCACCGACTGATAATTATATTCAATTATGAAACTACCTAAAATTGTGTTAGTTAAGAACCATAAAATAGGTTAATCTCTATTTTATTATTATATTTGTTATTTTCAAACAACACAGCAAAAAAAATAACCAATAATAAAAAAAAATATATTTTGCCTTATGTTTATATACAATTCTATATATTATGTAGTATAAAGAAAACCACACATTTTATACGTTTCATAATCACTACTTTTCCCTAAACTCTTAATCCGAAACATGATGAATCTAATGTTTCATGGATTAAGTGTATTGTATCCTACATCATCTTGTGTATGTGATATTGCTGTACGAGGTACCACATAGTAGAAGTGACTAGTAATCCAGTTTTGTGATTGGTCAGTTACAGAGAGCATGCGCACCGTCACAGTAGCCTTCAGTGCTTTTAGCCATATTTGTTTTTATCACTGAGAGAGCTAATCCTCCATTGTGTATACTTTATTATTAGTGAACCGGTCAAACAGTCTTTTGTTTATTCTCCCATCTTTCCTTATTAAATACAGATTTTATTATTTGCAAGCCATTGAGATACAGTTAATTCATGTTTTGCTATAGCCAGTTTATTCGACCTCATATCCAACAATGCAATGCTCGCCACCACTAAACAGATGATCAGTATATTCCCAGTGTATCCAACCTATCAATTTCATATAGTGTATTGTGCTCTTTCTCTCCATCTGTGGTAAATCACCACGAAATACTTGAACATTTCTTTCGCAAAGATCAGGACAACACAAGCATGGTGTTTGTTCTAAATTTTGAAATACTACAAGCTTATTTCTCTCGAGACAAAGTTATGTTGCTGCTTGACCAGAAGTGGTATTTAATTTGTGTTCCAGCTTATCCAAAGCTTACATTCTTTCTTGTACTTTTGTGAGTTACCATGGGATAATTTATGAAAAAACACGATAAGCGATTTTATTGGTGGTGTATTTTAAATTTTATATATTATGTTGCTTAAAATTTTGTACTTTTTAGGGACAGCTAGCCCACATAGCCCTCAGTGTAGCTTTGCGTGAAATTCAAACCAAAGCAAACTCTTTCAACGGTATAGACAGCTTGGTTAATATAACATTAAAAAAAAAGATATGTTGCAATTTTAAACTTGTAATCAAATTTATCATACATATAAAATAGCTTCCTCATTTGATATTTTAATTTCAATACTTCTTTTAAGTGATTTTACGTAATTTAGATTTTTTTTCTTTACATGCAAAAATTTGAACAACTGCATTGAATATTTTGTCCATTATTTACTGTATTGTGCTGCTATCTATGGATATTTATAACAAACATTAAGGGCAGAAAAAGTAAAGGATTTAATCAATCTGGAAAGCCCCACTAGTACAGCGGTATGTCTCCGGATTTACAACGCTAAAATCAGGGTTCGATTCTCCTCGGTGAGCTCAGCAGATAGCCCGATGTGACTTTGCTGTAAGAAAACACACACAATTTGGGAAAAAACTGAAAGGATTTAATCAGTAAATTAGTACTCTCACTTTGAGCATCTTCCAATGGACATCACAGTTAGCGCATTATACAATCACTCAAGACTTCAACGCTATTCTGCCGAGTTATATTTCTTCTTTGTATGGGCACGACAAATTTCTGTTATGCAGGCTTATCGCTTGGTGAATCTAGTCCTCACTGCATATTCACTGAATGACTTATATGCACGTTATTTCCATCAGAGAGCACGATTATACCCATTTATTACATTCAATACAATTACAAACTCTCCATAACACCTCTATAAATATTAGTATAAAATATTCAACGGTTCTAAGATTCTCAAGTGTTGTATTACCATGCCAGTTACTTATGTTTGGATTCTCTAAATATCACCATGTAACGTTTTACGAGAAAAACACAAAATAACTGAGACACATTAATAAATTCCACCTGATAATTCAAGAAATAAAGAGAATGACTCTGTTTGGTTTAAAATCAACTGCTGCAAACTTTCATTTACAATGACTCAAAGGTTTATAGTGTTTTGCTGTGGTTAGGGAGAATGAGAATGTTAGTCGTTCACTGGTGGATACCTATCTTCTTAGTCATTGTAATTACAGAAAAATCAATATCCTTCACTCTTTCTAAATCTGAAAGATCACACTAGTAGTTTCAACTAATTCATCCCTCTGTTTTATGTTCAAACCAGTGTTAAGAAGTCATGGACAAACTATTTCAACATATCAGTATATTCTACAAACTTTTGCATAATAAGAAATTGCCGAGCTTCTTTTCTGGCGGATTGAATTTCTATAGCTGTACATGAATGGTTTGTATACTGGTGGCGTGAACCGTAACCACATTCACCTTTTTTTGCCTGAATTGGTGTTCTTTTTCTCTTAGATACCTTACCCACCTTCTCAAACTTATGTGCACGAATCAATGTGAATCAAAACCAATCCTGGAAACATTACAGCGAATCTACATTAGACCTATTAAAGGTGTAACTTTTATTCCAAACATTAGCATATTTAGATAACAACTGAAATTCTTCTGCTCTCTCGAATCGTCGTCATACGTGACAAATGATCATCCCAATAAGTCTTATCTGAGCTCATAAACTTAGAAGCATATATCTGAAACATGGACGATCTTCTTATCCAAGCCAGTCAGACAGAGGAAAAGGTAAGATATAAACATCACTACAACATTACCATTTAGCACTTGGTTAAGTATAGATTGATCAGTACGAGTCAATACGAAACTCTGTCATAAAAGGCTCATGACTGTAGAGTAATTATATTTTAAGTATTTCATACTAACAAGCCCTGAACCATTCAAACCAAATAACATATAATAAATTATTTAGCCCTAGGTCCAGTTACAAGTGGCAACCAGACAAAACGATGAAAGATAAAATCTATATTTTCTTCTCTAAAATTCTGAAAGAGGAAATCATAGTATGTATCATCATCTCACTTCTTTGTATTGACCAAAAGCAAGTATCCGACATCTATCCCATTTGGCATATATGACTGCCGAGCCAGTGTCTCTAGTGGCCAGAATTACTTTTAATATTCACTTAAGTCATGCATCGCCATGTTAAAAGCACCATTGTGCAAAAGATGTTCGAGTGTGTAGCTCGTGCTGTGGCATAATATCAACACTTTGCTTTTTTTCATGAGCTAGTTCTTACCTAACGCAATGCTCAAAATGTAACCACTCTGTTTTGTGGCCAGTGGAACTGGTTTAATAAAGTTAAACACCCTATGCAGGTTATCTACAGAAGCCACAGAGTGTATCCTGGGTGGTACCATTGGATTATTGGATGCCAATACACAAGCCGCTCTAGGAGTTTCAGTATGGTCATTATTATTATTATTATTTATCCCTTCGTGATTGCTTTCCACAAAACCTAATTCAGCTCACTTGATTTTATTAATATCAGCTAAGTAACAACATCTATTGGGTGACACTGTTATTTATATAGATGATATTATTCTGCAAATTTTATTTTAACCTAGAATTATTTCGGTGCATTTTATTTTCTCTCTTTAAAATTCTACACATACACACACACATTTATATAAATGAGTAAACCTTAATTTTGTTATTTTTATTCTACATTCTCTATGTTTTACACTCTATAATGTGTATTAAAGGAATGTTCCTGTCTGTTATTTTCAGTATTTAAATGACTGGATTATGTACTCAAAACAACTGCAGAGGTTTTTTGTTGTTTTTTGTTTTTTTAAAACAAATACTAATAAATTAGCTTAAACGATCAGCAAAACAACCATGGCTGAAAATTAACATTGAAATAACTTGTCATCTTTGTTAATATAATAATAAGTATATTGTATTATTATTATTATTATACCACGTACCATAAAGATAGATATAAATATATAGATGTGTATGAACATGTAGTATATATGTGTATGTATGTGTTCATAATATTTTGACAATTACTTGAAATATGTTTTATTTATTGGTAAGAATACACATATAACTTTATATTTACTCATTTCTTCTGCTCTATAACGAACTGTGGCTTTCAGGTACATAATATATATGCTGTGTATCAACTCAGCACACAGTTTTTTAATCACCGGATAACTAGACATTCGTAGACCTAGTATACAGGAATGTTGTGATATGTTGTAAGTGCAAAGAAAGAGATTAAATACGGTATGAAATGTAATTAAAAATAAACATCTTATTTAATGAACATTGAAGAACAGCTGATCAGGACTATTGTATTGTGGACTGAAGATGGAAGAAGATATATTGGAACGAGAATCAAATAAAAAGTTTTATATTTAAACAAACTTTACTTGAAATGAAGACATTTTCACAATTAATCAGCAGGCAATAAAACAACAAAAAATTTTACTGGTTAGTTTCACTTTCATAAAAATAAATTTGTTTGTAAATACCTGTAAATTCACATTGTTTCAGTAGTCAACCAATCATGAAATTGGATCACAAGCATCTGCAAGTACTCCATGTTATAGTCGTAGAAGAGTTCTACCAATACAATGTAAAATACGATACAACAAAACTATGCTATGAACTAGTCAATAGTTTCCATGATCAATTCCTGTACTATAAAGTAACACATACGTCTTGATCCTGAATTTAACCTCAACTACATTAAGCGTGTTCCAAATCATGACTGTAGAAATTTCTTAAATATGAAACTTATACAACATTAAAGTGAAATATGTGATATTTAAATGTCATAACTCCTTCTTTCTCCTTAAGGTGGGTTCCTGTATGTGGTGAGGAGACCTCCTGGAGAAGGTTCTGTACCTTCAGTTTACCTCCTCTTGTATCTGAATATCCACCCACGTGTTTGCTTTGCGTGGCAACAGGTGTAGGAAAGAGAAGATCCTGGTGGTTGAGGGTCCAACCCTAACACACCGAGTACCAGTGTTGGACGTTCTCAACGGGTATTGGGGACATTATGTCTGATGCCAGTGTTTATATAGAGTGCTCACGAAAGCATATAGTTGCTGCAATGTCCTTCTTTTGCGCTGTATTGCGTCCCCTCGTAGGGCTCCATGGTAAGGAGATATTTGATTCTGAAATGCATTTTGTTTGTTATGAATTCCACAATCCATTAAAAAAAAAATCAATGAAACTTAAAAAAGCAGATTATCAAAAAACGACGACTTTGTGAAACAGTCCCATCACAGTCAGACTCGACACCTCAATTTCTCATTCTGCATTTATTATCTGAGAAATCCTCAGGACAAATATCTCCCTTTTTTATTCAAAAGGGATTAGAAGGGCTTGATGACTATTCCAAGTCAGTGAAGAATTTGAGCTCTGAAAACGTTTTGGCGGAAATATCTATATCAAAACACACAAACTGGAGTCCATTGGGATATACCCATCCAGGTTACTCCCCACGCGACTTTGAACTTCTCAAAGGCGTTATTGTTGAGAGGGTTTCTCCAACAATGGCGTTTCTGCAGTGCGCCGTATCTCCACTCATAAGGACGGAATAATGCTGCCTACCAATGTTCTTATTCTGAAATTTACATTGCCACGTTCACCTGCTACTGTCAAGGCAGGTTACCTAAACTGTGAGGTACAGCCATATATTCAAAACCCTCTCCAATGTTTCTAGTGTCAGCGGTACAGTGATTCAAAACGTCTTGTCATCGTTTCTTGACGTGTGCTCGTTGTGGTGACATAGACCACGATGCCTACAAATATGAACTGGAACCACAGTGTTTTAACTGTAATGGTTCACACTCCTCGTATTTTCGTTCTTGCTCTAAATGGGTGGAAGAAAAATAGGTTCAACGTTTAAATACTGTGAACAATGTTTCGTATCCCGAGGCTTGGAAGTTATTGTTAACAACTCCATCTCGGACATATGCTGCTGCGCTCTGTTCCACTACTACAGTGGGAGTGCAAACAGATACTTCCGTGCATCCAACAGAGTCGTTCTCCAACCATGTGAAGAGTATTTTATCCTTCGTGGTTAAGAGAGTTAACGATTCAACGTGTACGCCAATCTCTATTTCCACTAATCCTTCCAGTGGCTGCTAGGATTCACTTCCTTTTATCCCAGCCTCTTACGTCTGCTTAGATCCATTTTTTCGACCCTGAGGTGTCGAACGATTATTCATTTTTGACCTCAGTCGCTGAACCCTATATCTACTGAAAGAGACTTGTCCACTTGTTCCAGGGCAGAATCCATGGAGGTAAAAAAAAAATCCCTTCTAATAATGGTTTACGACCATGTCGTAAACCAAAGGGATCTCCATATACTTTCTCTTTAAATAAAATTAGCCACATTGATACATTTGAACTGTCGAGGTTTCCGTTCTAATATGCACGACATTACGGATTTGATTGACTCTTATCACCCTGTTTGTTTCACTTTACAGGAAACGTTTTTCGATACCCTCTGCACCACCTCTCTTGCTATTCTTTTCGTTATTTTTAACCAAATCTGTTAGGAGAGTAGTTTTCCTGGTAGTTGGCGCCAGGCTATTGTCCTTCCTTTTTCTAAGCCAGGGAAGGATACCAAGAATCAAACAACCTCTTCTCGCCTACCCAGTGTGGGTTCCGATGGCACTACCACCTGATTCGACACAAAACGTCAGAGAAACTATTCTCAAGTGACAAAATTTTGTGTCTGTATTCTTTTACCTTGAAAAGACTTATGATACCGCATGCAGGTGTGGCATTTTGTGAGACTTCCACTCATATGAGTTGCATGGCCATTTACCTCGTGTTATCCAAAATTGTTTAATGGACCCATAATTTCAAGTCCATGTGGGATCGGTGTTTTCCCATTCTTTTCCACAGGAACTTAGAGTCCCTCAGGGCTGTATCTTGAATGTTACATTTTTCAGTGTGAAAATTGATGCCATAACTGCACAACTTTCTTCTAATATTGCTGAATAACTCTATGTTAACGACCTCCACATCTTGCATTAGTCATTGAGTATGAACTTTTTAAGCAGCAGTTTCAAACTACTCTCAGTCATTTACTGAGGTGTACCACAACAAACGATTTTATTCTTCTTTCTGTAAAACTGTTTGCATGTTTTTTTTAATGCCATTGGGGTATGAAACCCAACCCAGAGCTCTGTCTTGGTGATGTTGTTCTCCCTGTAGTCCCTGAAGCAAAGTTCTTGGAGTGTACCTTTAACCATAAGCTGATTTTCATTTCATACATTAAGCAACTACGTGTCAAGTGTACCAGGGCATTGAACATCCTCCATACCATCTCTTCCACCTCTTGGGAGTGAGTTGATATTCTATACTGAAGATCTATCGTGCCCTTATTCAACTGAAACTGGATTATGAGTCTTTGGTATCTGGTTCTGTTAGGGCCTCGGCCTTGAAGATGTTGGATCCCGTTAACCACTAAGGGTTTTAGCAGTTCTGCACGATGGATTTCTGCACTTTTCCAGCCCAGAGTTTGCACACCAAGCCTCACGAACCTACTCTACACCTTCCCCGTTTGCAACTTTCTTTACTGTGTGCTTCAAAGCTTTGGTCCTTACCACAGCATCTCACCTGGGGTTATGTCTTCCTTCCACAGTGAGCCATGTCTTTTCAAAATAGACGGTCTGTCATTGTTCCTTTTGACCTTCATATGCAAGCATAGCTGGCTGAATTTGGTCTATTTCTGGATGATATTGCTGTCTCCTCTGGTCATCCCATTCCATCGTGACTTATTAGCATCCCCACCTGTGATTATTCTTTCAGTCATCTGAGGAAGGCGATTCGAAGCATTGTCTTCTATTTGCCAAATATCTTTCAAACCATCCTTCCATTCCCATTTATACAGATGGTTCGAAATCAATGTGGGCTCTGACATGGTCTGTTGTTGTTCAATGGTTGCACACAGGATCCCCTCTACACTACTGAATTGTATGCTATTTCTCTTGCCTTGAATTACGTAGAAGCTATGCAGTACGTGAACTGTACTATTTATACCGACTCGCTTAGCTCTCTACTGACCCTGAAATCGTTTCACGTTAGTTTTCATGCTGTTCTTGTTGATATTCAAAACTCTGTTGCCCATTTCTCTTTATGTTCCATTTCTATCCAGTTCTTCTGGATAGAAAACCACGGTTGGTATTCGCGGGAACAAGCTCGCTGGCATTGCAGCTACTTCCGTCTGATGTGGTGTTATCATTGCCGTGTCTGTGCCATACATAGACTACGGTTCTGTATTCAAGAATCGGCTCCGCGCCAGTTGGCAGTCTACTTGGAGTGAACAACGTGACAACAAACTTTTCTAGCTAAAACCTTCTGTTGCTCTTTGGCTGTCTTGTTACGTAAGGATAAAAAAGAGGAAGTTATCCTGGTCACAGTTTTTTAACTTATCATTTTATTTTATCTGAGAATGATGCACCAATGTTACAATAGCACACGTTTTAGTGTCGTGCTGTCCTTACGACTCTGAACGACAGCACCTTTTATTTCTTCTGTGGATTACTTTATAAACTTTAATAATATTAAATATTAATTTTCTTTTTGCATGAGTAAATAAGTTGAGAGGTCTTAACCTATTTGGGTAAGACAACCCTTCCGTCCTTGGAAACATCTTAATAGCTCTTCTTTGAACCCTTTTCCATAAGTCAATATCCTTTCATAAACACAGAGGACAAAAGAATGCATGGTATTCCAATTAAGTCTTCATTACTGGTTTTAAATAAAGATAATTATCTAGTTTAATATATATATCTTTAAATACCTCTGAATATTCTGTCCTTTCCAAATATCAAAAGAATGCTGTTTTGATGACCCTGACTTATTTATCATTAGGTCAAGATCCCTTTCTTTAGCCATCACAATGAGTTGGTGGGAAACCATCTAAACTTAATGCGTGATCCAAACCGTGACAACAAAAACGAATTACCTTGCGCTCACAATAATTAAGGTCATTTGAAACATATTTGTCGAACTTACCAACCGAACCAAATCATTCTTTCGTACTTCATCGTCCTTAAAAGCTAGCAATACCCAATAGTTAATTGCCATTAGAATTCTTTACTAATTTGCTAATTATGCCGCTATCAACATAGTTATTAGTTTTAGTTATCACCATTAGATTCCATCAAGGAACATAGGGCCGCAATCGCTTGCGGATTCTTCAACAGGTATTTAAGTGAGTAGGTTGTTAGCCCGCTGCACCGAGCCGTCCTTAATTTAGTAGTGTAAGACTAGAGAGAAGGCAGCTAGTCATCACCACCCACCGCCAACTCTTGGGCTACTCTTTTACCAACGAATAGTGGGATTGACCGTCACATTATAACGCCCCCACTGCTGGGAGGGCAAGCATGTTTAGCGCGACGCGGGCGCGAACCCGCGACACTCGGATTACGAGTCGCACGCCTTACGCGCTTGGCCATGCCAGGCCACGCTATCAACATAATTTATGTAAAAATGAAAAACCGAGGCCCAATTACTGAGCCCTGAAGCATTCCACTAGAAAGAAGGATCCAATTTGACTACAATTCTTAATAATAACGTTTTTATTTCATCCAACCACCCTACAATACAACTGAATAGTCTTTCTCCAATCAGTACTGTTGTGATTTACTTAGCTAATATTCTATATAGCTCTTTATCACACATTGTTTGAAAATCTAAGTAAATACATTTTCTCTCATTCAGATAACAAATAGAATAATCAACAAGGTTAACAGTTTAGTAAGCAAGATTTCCCTTCTGTCGATCCATCTTATCTTTTTTTTTTCTCTTTAATGGTATTGTTGATATAGATAGTAGCCAATGCAATCACCTGAGTCTAATTATTAATTTGATATTGGTTTATTTTTATTACTAATACATAATTACTAACTAGTTTATACACTGTGTTTCGACTATGGATCTGCTGCTTTCTTCAATGTGGTTCCGAGAACAATTACATTTACAGTGGTTGTTGACAGAATATAATCTCGAGTCTCCTTGGTACAAATAATCTTCTTGGTTAGGGCACTCCACTCGCAATTTGTGAATCGTATGTACGGATCCCATCATTGGATATGCTCACCGCTTCAGTATTGGAGCGTTATAATGTTACAGTCAATCCTACTAATCGTTGGTGTGCTATCCATTCATCTAGGATTTACCCGATTAGAACTTGAATCAACTAACCATTTAACTGATTTCAAGAAGAAAATACGAACTCAGCAAACTTCTATGTTAGTTTAACCGGATGCATTATGTGACGAATTTACTATGATATATCTTTTTTAATATCGATGTTTGTTTAAGTTAAATTTATATTTAGAAATATACATAGCTTATACTGTTAAATCTGTATTGCAAAATTCCCGCCTATTCTTTAAAATTATAGAAAATTCTCGTGTCTAAGAATCAACAATATATGAGGCCCGGCAAGGTCAGGTGGTTAGTGATCGACTCTTAATCTCCGTCATACCAAACATGCTTGCTCTTTCAGCCGTGAGGGCGTTATAACGTTATATGTAATCCCACTATTCGTTGGTAAAAAAAATAGCCCAAGAGTTGACGGTGGGTGGTGATGACTACTTGCCTTCTTTCTGGTCTTATATTGCTACATTAGGGACGGTTAGCGCAGATAACCCTTGAGTAGCTTTGCGCGAAATCTAAAACAAAGAAACAAACTGTTCACACTGAAACTTTTATCCTCTTATCTTATTATCATAATAATTCTGTCTTTAAGTAAACTTCCCAAATCTCGTTGATGGAAACTTGAATACTCCTTATAGTTCTGAGACCACTGTGGAACTTCTGGGGCATACAACACATTAAAATGAAGTAGTATTTTAGACCCAAAGATAAGTATGTTTGGAAACCAGTGGGAAGGTCTCTGCGCCATTTCTCCATATCTTATCATCACATATGATGACATGTGTTCATCCTGATTAGTTTTCTTTGAATTCTCTAATACTCATTCTACCAAACCATCAGATTGGTAGTAACAGAAAGATATTTGAGTCTACACCACACCTCACATTTAAAAACGATTCAGTAAACAACGTACTGTTGAAACAAATTCCCTGAACCATTTGTATTTTGTTCAATGTTCTGAACTATGCTATCCATTTGTCTTCCAATACATTAGTGACAGACTGTGTTAAGATATCGACACATTAGTGATAGACTGTGTTAAGATATCAACACATTAGTGATAGACTGTGTTAAGATATCGACAAATATAAAAGTCTTGACTCACTTCATGAAGCAGCTGATAGTAATGAGGTACTGCAAACCCTTGCAATCTACTGTATTTCACTTGTATCTTCCGCTGGATGGCATATGCAATACGGTATTCACACCATTGCTGAACACTTCGGGTCGAATGCAACCATACAAACCATTGTCCAATGCTAGCGCAAGTGTGACGATACTTTTGTGTCCTCCAATCTGTGTGTCTGCAAATCCTGACGAGTTTGTTGCCATAGCATTCTGGAGACCATTAGCTGCAGTACAGTTAAAGAAAGACAGCTTAGTAGTTTATTAAAACTGAACAACTATTTTTCCCACACTTATAACCAGCTATACTTGTGGCAAAGGTTATGTGTGTCTATGTTATGCTTTTCTATTAGCATGGATTGGACTTAACTATGCTACAAGGTAAGGACTGCTCATACTAAATTGGAGTCCCCTTGTTTCTCTTTCCAAAGCTCCTAAAGTATTAATCAATGAGCCCATGTATCAGAGGAATCTTGTACTTTATTGTTTGACAATGCTATGGGAAAAATAACTGTAGTTTGAATTTAAACATGTCTAGGATCAAGAAATTCTATGAACAAAAAGGCATCCAAGTATGATAAGATAGTGTGCCTGCACTTCTGTGTTGTGGACCTAGTCAGTATATTATAACAGTCATTTTTTTGTGGTGTTGTTATCTAACATGCTATAACCTGTTTTGGATTTTAAAGTTTATTAGTCAGTTCAACAATGCACGATCCACCTAGACAGTGAACCTTCTACTATACAGTTTTTGACAACGTTGCTTGATAAAGTCTACAACTGCAAACAACTACTTTTCATCATACGATATCAACATTATGGAGTTGCGACTGTATGAGTAGTATATATAATTACAAGTTATACTCAATTATTCAATTATGATATTCTTGCATCAATTCCATTGTTGCTTGTATTAGTGTTGTAAAGGGACTTGCCAAGCCTGTAAATATTCCACCTTTTCCTAAAATATGAACAAGAAATTTCTCTTCGGTGTGCATAAGTGAACATTTTATAGTTTCAAACCAACTTTACTTATCCACTGAAATATTATTCTGAGGATCTCGGTGAGAGACTCAAATGTAATAAAACACCAGAACATCATTGGCATAAACTAGACATCTCTCCCATTGCATCCACGTTAATGTTCGCTCCATTAACTTTTCAAAAGTGGCAGACACGTTGCACAGAGCATTGAGATAGCAAACAATTCATACAAGACATCTCACATTCTAAAGATAGTTTTATGTATACTTTTGCTATTCAGTTCAATATGCCAAATTTACTGCTGAACCAACGATAATCTTCTAATGTATCTAATTATTCATCTCTTGATGGAAAAGAGTGAAATCTATGGTTAGACCACCTATGCCAAAGAAACTGCTTCCACTGGAGACAGAATGTATCTCAGATCTATATGGTGCCACATGCTTTATTTATTAACCCCTAGTTGAACATATCAGTGAGTATATCAGTGGAATCTATGAAATACCGTGTTGAAAAACTCTTTGTTTTTTCACTTTTAATTATAAAAAACTAGTAATAGCTATCACAGCTATGGCATTTTAAAGATATACACTATGGGCTATCAACGAGGTTACGTTTGTTTGTATATAAATAACCTAAATTAAATCTCTTAAGTTGTAAAGGAAGCCAAAGGTTTTGATGATCTCGTCGTTCATCTCCGAACTTTTCTGCACATTGTTTTTCTCCACATAGTTTAATCTTTCAGACAAGTCATTAACAACTTTTTCTAGTCACTGATTGTTTCTTGTCCAGCTTCATCAACTTTGAGATGATATTATCAGTATAAGATGTAACACAACATGTTTTTGAACCCATCTTACTAATCAACAACTCGCATAAAATGTTTGAGGGATAAAAGTCTAAGTTTTCTTTTACTGTTCTCTTATACTCTGATAGTTTTGCCTATTTTACTTCATTTCCATAATTAAATGATGGCACTGACAGAATGCTGTTACCAGATTTTCTACCAATGCAAAGTTGAATGGCTGTGTATATTTGAGAAAGCTTCATTGTGGCACGTTTGAGCTGAGATCATATTGGAATGACTCTGAACGTTGTAAGTAGCTTGTCTTAGTATTGTTAATTTTAAGTCATGACCTGTAATGAACTAATTTGTCATTATATTTTGATCAATGGATAACGCTTTGGTGCTTCGTCAGTATGTCTTGTCAGCCTGAAAGGTTCCTGACTTATTCCTAATTCTGTAATAGCAAGATCCTAATTACTTTGTTAACAATGTAATGAAACGTGTCAAAGCTCGTTCAGCACTGATACCTCGTCTGGTATTATAATTTAAAATATATACAAGTTATATCGTGGAGAAGATAAATTGTAAGAGTCGCTAGAGGGTTACATTATCTTAATTATTTCAGATATACTTGTGTGACATATCAACATATTATCAGCCATTATCATTTCTCCAACGTTGATTCTGATGTAATTAAATTCTTTCAATATTCTTCTTGGTTATGAGTGACCTGAACTAGCACATTGCTATATCTGAGTTCGTTAATAAGATTCTTGATGTCTCATAGAGACTACTTCAGTAAGTCGTAGGGCATTCAGCCTACTCCAAGTCATATTGAGACTTGTGTGCCATCTTATGCTCCTGACCGTGGCAATTAAACATTAAATTTTGTAAAACGTTTCTAGGGAAACTCAGAAAGTAGCCCATTAACCTTAGAGTCTTGAGGATGGATATGGAATGTGGATATATCATTCACCATTGACAACAGAAGTTATAGTTTGACTACAGGGATTAACTTTATCTTTGTCACGTTTTGGACAGATTTTATACTTCAGTCATAATTTCCTTCTCTCCACTCCACCATAAGCGTTTCGTAGTTCTTAGGAAGCATAATTTCAATATAATAACAAAAAAAATCAGTGCCAGTTAGTGAAACGAAACCGAAGTACTTTCAAAATAAAGTGCATTGACAAATAACTTGGTCTTGATGCCAAAATGTTACTTTTGTCTACTCTTTTGCTATAAAGTACGTTGACATTCAATACAAAAATTTAAAATATCCACAAAAATCAGATTCAAGATTATTTAAAACCAGAAAATGAGTTATAGTGTAGTATATCACAATTCTAAACTGCATACAGTGTAGTATATCACAATTCTAAACTGCATACAGTGTAGTATATCACAATCCTAAACTGTATATAGTGAAGTATATCACAATTCTAAACTGCATACAGCGTAGTATATCACAATTCTAAACTGTATGTAGTGTAGTATATCACAATTCTAAACTGCATACAGTGTAGTATATCACAATCCTAAACTGTATATAGTGAAGTATATCACAATTCTAAACTGCATACAGCGTAGTAAATAGTGTAGTATATCACAAAACTAAACTGCATAGTGTAGTATATCACAATCCTAAACTGTATATAGTGAAGTATATCACAATTCTAAACTGCATACAGCGTAGTATATCACAATTCTAAACTGTATGTAGTGTAGTATATCACAATTCTAAACTGCATACAGCGTAGTATATCACAATTCTAAACTGTATGTAGTGTAGTATATCACAATTCTAAACTGCATACAGCGTAGTATATCACAATTCTAAACTGCATACAGTGTAGTATATCACAATTCTAAACTGCATACAGTGTAGTATATCACAATTCTAAACTGCATACAGTGTAGTATATCACAATCCTAAACTGTATATAGTGAAGTATATCACAATTCTAAACTGCATACAGCGTAGTATATCACAATTCTAAACTGTATGTAGTGTAGTATATCACAATTCTAAACTGCATACAGCGTAGTATATCACAATTCTAAACTGTATGTAGTGTAGTATATCACAATTCTAAACTGCATACAGCGTAGTATATCACAATTCTAAACTGCATACAGTGTAGTATATCACAATTCTAAACTGCATACAGTGTAGTATATCACAATTCTAAACTGCATACAGTGTAGTATATCACAATTCTAAACTGTATGTATATCACAATTCTACTGCATACAGTGTAGTATATCACAATTCTAAACTGCATACAGCGTAGTATATCACAATTCTAAACTGTATGTAGTATATCACAATTCTAAACTGCATACAGCGTAGTATATCACAATTCTAAACTGCATACAGTGTAGTATATCACAATTCTAAACTGTATGTAGTGTAGTATATCACAATTCTAAACTGCATACAGCGTAGTATATCACAATTCTAAACTGCATACAGCGTAGTATATCACAATCCTAAACTGTATATAGTGAAGTATATCACAATTCTAAACTGTATATGGTGTAGTAAATCACAATTCTAAACTGAAAATAGTGTAGTATATCACAATTCTAAACTGAAAAAAGTGTAGTATATCACAATTCTAAACTATATAGAGTGTAGTATATCACAATTCTAAACTGCATACAGCGTAGAATATCACAATTCTAAACTGTATATAGTGTAGAATATCACAATTCTAAACTGCATACAGCGTAGTATATCACAATCCTAAACTGTGTACAGTGTAGTGTATCACAATCCTAAATTTTATATAGCGTAGTATATCACAATTCTAAACTTTATATAGTGTAGTATATCACAATCCTAAATTGTATATAGCGTAGTATATCACAATCCTACACTTTTTTAGTGTAGTATATTACAATCCTAAACTGAATATACTGTAGTATATCACAATTCCAAACTGTATACAGTGTAGTATAACACAATCCTAAACTGTATAAAGTGTAGTATATCACAATTCTAAACTGTATATAGTGTAGTAAATCACAATTCTAAACTGAAAATAGTGTAGTATATCACAATTCTAAACTTATAGAGTGTAGTGTATCACAATTCTAAACTGCATACAGCGTAGAATATCACAATCCTAAACTGTATATAGTGTAGTATATCACAATCCTAAACTGTATATAGTGAAGTATATCACAATTCTAAACTGTATATAGTGTAGTAAAACACAATTCTAAACTGAAAATAGTGTAGTATATCACAATTCTAAACTTATAGAGTGTAGTATATCACAATTCTAAACTGCATACAGCGTAGAATATCACAATCCTAAACTGTATATAGTGTAGTATATCACAATTCTAAACTGCATACAGCGTAGAATATCACAATCCTAAACTGTATATAGTGTAGTATATCACAATTCTAAACTTATATAGTGTAGTATATCACAATCCTAAACTGTATATAGTTTAGTATATCACAATTCTAAACTGCATACAGTGTAGTATATCACAATCAGAAACTGTATATAGTGTAGTATATCACAATCCTAAAGTGTATATAGTGTAGTATATCACAATTCTAAACTGCATACAGCGTAGTATATCACAATTCTAAACTGCATACAGCGTAGAATATCACAATCCTAAACTGTATATAGTGTAGTATATCACAATTCTAAAGTGCATACAGCGTAGTATATCACAATTCTAAACTGTATATAGTGTAGTAAATCACAATTCTAAACTAAAAATAGTGTAGTATATCACAATTCTAAACTCCATACAACGTAGTATATCACAATCCTAAACTTTTTAGTGTAGTATATTACAATCTTAAACTATATATAGTGTAGTATATCACAATCCTAAACTGTATATAGTGTAGTATATTACAATCCTAAATTGTATAGAGTATAGTATATATCAATTCTAAACTGCATACAGTGTAGTATATCACAATCCTAAACAGTATATATTGTAGTATATCACAATTCTAAACGGAATACAGCGTAGTATATTACAATCCTAAATTGTATATAGTGTAGTATATCACAATCCTAAACTGTATATAGTGTATCACAATCCTAAACTGTATATAGTGTATCACAATCCTAAACTATATATAGTGTAGAGTATCACAATCCTAAACTGTATATAATGTAGTATATTACAATCCTAAACTGTATATAGTGTTGTATATCACAATTCTAAACTGTATATAGCGTAGTATATCACAATTCTAAACGGCATACAGTGTAGTATATCACAATTCTAAACTGCATACAGCGTAGTATATCACAATAAAAAACTGCATACAGTGTAGTATATCACAATTCTAAACTGCATACAGCGTAGTATATAACAATCCTAAATTGTATATAGTGTAGCAAATCACAATCCTAAACTGTATATAGTGTAATATATCACAATCCTAAACTGTTTAGTGTCGAATATCACAATTCTAAACTGTATATAGCGTAGTATATCACAATTCTAAACGGCATACAGTGTAGTATATCACAATTCTAAACTGCATACAGCGTAGTATATCACAATAATAAACTGCATACAGTGTAGTATATCACAATTCTAAACTGCATACAGCGTAGTATATTACAATCCTAAACTGTATATAGTGTAGTATATCACAATTCTAAACTGTATATAGTGTAGTATATCACAATTCTTAACGGCATACAGCATAGTATATAACAATCCTAAACTGTATATAGTGTAGTGTATCACAATCCTAAACAGTATATAGTGTAGTATATCACAATTCTAAACTGTATATAGCGTAGTATATCATATTCTAAACTGCATACAGCTTAGTATATCACAATTCTAAACTGTATACAGCGTAGTATATAACAATCCTAAACTGTATATAGTGTAGTATATCACAATCCTAAACTGTATATAGTGTAGTATATTAAAATCCTAAATTGTATATAGTGTAGTATATCACAATCCTAAACTGTATATAGTGTAGTATATTAAAATCCTAAATTGTAAATAGTGTAGTATATCACAATCCTAAACTGTATGTAGTGTACTATATCACAATTCTAAACTGTATATAGTGTGTATATTACAATTCTAAACTGTATATAGTGCAGTATATCACAATCCTAAACTGTATATAGTGTAGTATATCACAATCCTAAACTGCATACAGTGTAGTATATCACAATTCTAAACTGCATACAGCGTAGTATATAACAATCCTAAACTGTATATAGTGTAGCATATCACAATCCTAAACCATTTAGTGTCGAATATCACAATTCTAAACTGTATATAGTGTAGTATATCACAATTATAAACTGTATATAGTGTAGTATAATACACTTCTAAACTGCATACAGTGTAGTATATCACAATTATAAACTGCATATAGTGTAGTATATCACAATCCTAAACTGTATATAGTGTAGTATATTACAATCCTAAACTGTATATAGTGTAGTATATCACAATCCTAAACTGTATATAGTGTAGTATATCGCAATCCTAAACTGTATATAGTGTAGTATATCACAATCCTAAACTGCATACAGTGTAGTATATCACAATTCTAAACTGCATACAGCGTAGTATATAACAATCCTAAACGGTATATAGTGTAGCATATCACAATCCTAAACTGTATATAGTGTAATATATCACAATCCTAAACCGTTTAGTGTCGAATATCACAATTCTAAACTGTATATAGTGTAGTATCTCACAATTGTAAACTGTATATAGTGTAGTATATCACAATTCTAAACTGCATACAGTGTAGTATATCACAATTATAAACTGCATACAGCGTAGTATATAACAATCCTAAATTGTATATAGCGTAGTATATCACAATCCTACACTTTTTAGTGTAGTATATTACAATCCTAAACTGAATATACTGTAGTATATCACAATTCTAAACTGTATACAGTGTAGTATATCACAATCCTAAACTGTATAAAGTGTAGTATATCACAATTCTAAACTGCATACAGCGTAGTATATCACAATTCTAAACTGTATATAGTGTAGTATATCACAATCCTAAACTGTATATAGTGAAGTATATCACAATTCTAAACTGTATATAGTGTAGTAAAACACAATTCTAAACTGAAAATAGTGTAGTATATCACAATTCTAAACTTATAGAGTGTAGTATATCACAATTCTAAACTTATAGAGTGTAGTATATCACAATTCTAAACTGCATACAGCGTAGTTTATCACAATTCTAAACTGCATACAGCGTAGAATTTCACAATCCTAAACTGTATATAGTGTAGTATATCACAATTCTAAACTTATATAGTGTAGTATATCACAATCCTAAACTGTATATAGTTTAGTATATCACAATTCTAAACTGTATATAGTGTAGTATATCACAATCTAAAACTGTATAAAGTGTAGTATATCACAATTCTAAAGTGCATACAGCGTAGTATATCACAATTCTAAACTGTATATAGTGTAGTATATCACAATCCTAAACAGTATATAGTGTAGTATATCACAATTCTAAACGAAATACAGCGTAGTATATTACAATCCTAAATTGTATATAGTGTAGTATATCACAATCCTAAACTGTATATAGTGTATCACAATCCTAAACTGTATATAGTGTATCACAATCCTAAACTGTATATAGTGTATCACAATCCTAAACTATATATAGTGTAGAGTATCACAATCCTAAACTGTATATAATGTAGTATATTACAATCCTAAACTGTATATAGTGTTGTATATCACAATTCTAAACTGTATATAGCGTAGTATATCACAATTCTAAACGGCATACAGTGTAGTATATCACAATTCTAAACTGCATACAGCGTAGTATATCACAATAAAAAACTGCATACAGTGTAGTATATCACAATTCTAAACTGCATACAGCGTAGTATATAACAATCCTAAATTGTATATAGTGTAGCAAATCACAATCCTAAACTGTATATAGTGTAATATATCACAATCCTAAACTGTTTAGTGTCGAATATCACAATTCTAAACTGTATATAGCGTAGTATATCACAATTCTAAACGGCATACAGTGTAGTATATCACAATTCTAAACTGCATACAGCGTAGTATATCACAATAATAAACTGCATACAGTGTAGTATATCACAATTCTAAACTGCATACAGCGTAGTATATTACAATCCTAAACTGTATATAGTGTAGTATATCAGAATTCTAAACTGTATATAGTGTAGTATATCACAATTCTTAACGGCATACAGCATAGTATATAACAATCCTAAACTGTATATAGTGTAGTGTATCACAATCCTAAACTGTATATAGTGTAGTATATCACAATTCTAAACTGTATATAGCGTAGTATATCATATTCTAAACTGCATACAGCTTAGTATATCACAATTCTAAACTGTATACAGCGTAGCATATAACAATCCTAAACTGTATATAGTGTAGTATATCACAATCCTAAACTGTATATAGTGTAGTATATTAAAATCCTAAATTGTATATAGTGTAGTATATCACAATCCTAAACTGTATATAGTGTAGTATATTAAAATCCTAAATTGTAAATAGTGTAGTATATCACAATCCTAAACTGTATGTAGTGTAGTATATCACAATTCTAAACTGTATATAGTGTGTATATTACAATTCTAAACTGTATATAGTGCAGTATATCACAATCCTAAACTGTATATAGTGTAGTATATCACAATCCTAAACTGCATACAGTGTAGTATATCACAATTCTAAACTGCATACAGCGTAGTATATAACAATCCTAAACTGTATATAGTGTAGCATATCACAATCCTAAACCATTTAGTGTCGAATATCACAATTCTAAACTGTATATAGTGTAGTATATCACAATTTTAAACTGTATATAGTGTAGTATAATACACTTCTAAACTGCATACAGTGTAGTATATCACAATTATAAACTGCATATAGTGTAGTATATCACAATCCTAAACTGTATATAGTGTAGTATATTACAATCCTAAACTGTATATAGTGTAGTATATCACAATCCTAAACTGTATATAGTGTAGTATATTACAATCCTAAACTGTATATAGTGTAGTATATCGCAATCCTAAACTGTATATAGTGTAGTATATCACAATCCTAAACTGCATACAGTGTAGTATATCACAATTCTAAACTGCATACAGCGTAGTATATAACAATCCTAAACGGTATATAGTGTAGCATATCACAATCCTAAACTGTATATAGTGTAATATATCACAATCCTAAACCGTTTAGTGTCGAATATCACAATTCTAAACTGTATATAGTGTAGTATCTCACAATTGTAAACTGTATATAGTGTAGTATATCACAATTCTAAACTGCATACAGTGTAGTATATCACAATTATAAACTGCATACAGCGTAGTATATAACAATCCTAAATTGTATATAGCGTAGTATATCACAATCCTACACTTTTTAGTGTAGTATATTACAATCCTAAACTGAATATACTGTAGTATATCACAATTCTAAACTGTATACAGTGTAGTATATCACAATCCTAAACTGTATAAAGTGTAGTATATCACAATTCTAAACTGCATACAGCGTAGTATATCACAATTCTAAACTGTATATAGTGTAGTATATCACAATCCTAAACTGTATATAGTGAAGTATATCACAATTCTAAACTGTATATAGTGTAGTAAAACACAATTCTAAACTGAAATATAGTGTAGTATATCACAATTCTAAACTTATAGAGTGTAGTATATCACAATTCTAAACTTATAGAGTGTAGTATATCACAATTCTAAACTGCATACAGTGTAGTATATCACAATTCTAAACTGCATACAGCGTAGTATATCACAATCCTAAACTGTATATAGTGTAGTATATCACAATTCTAAACTGTATATAGTGTAGTATATCACAATCCTAAACAGTATATAGTGTAGTATATCACAATTCTAAACTGTATATAGTGTAGTATATCACAATCTAAACTGTATAGTGTAGTATATCACAATTCTAAACTGCATACAGTGTAGTATATCACAATTCTAAACTGTATATAGTGTAGTATATCACAATCCTAAACTGTATATAGTGTAGTATATCACAATTCTAAACTGAATACAGTGTAGTATATCACAATCCTAAACTGTATATAGTGTAGTATATCACAATCCTAAACTGTATATAGTGTGTAGTATCACAAACCTATAAGTGTATGTATCACAATCCTAAAGTGTATCACAATCCTAAACTATATATAGTGTAGAGTATCACAATCCTAAACTGTATATAATGTAGTATATTACAATCCTAAACTGTATATAGTGTAGTATATCACAATTCTAAACTGTATATAGTGTAGTATATCACAATTCTAAACGGCATACAGTGTAGTATATCACAATTCTAAACTGCATACAGCGTAGTATATCACAATAAAAACTGCATACAGTGTAGTATATCACAATTCTAAACTGCATACAGCGTAGTATATAACAATCCTAAACTGTATATAGTGTAGCAAATCACAATCCTAAACTGTATATAGTGTAATATATCACAATCCTAAACTGTTTAGTGTCGAATATCACAATTCTAAACTGTATATAGTGTAGTATATCACAATTCTAAACTGCATACAGTGTAGTATATCACAATTCTAAACTGCATACAGCGTAGTATATCACAATAATAAACTGCATACAGTGTAGTATATCACAATTCTAAACTGCATACAGCGTAGTATATATCACAATCCTAAACTGTATATAGTGTAGTATATCACAATTCTAAACTGTATATAGTGTAGTATATCACAATTCTAAACTGCATACAGCATAGTATATAACAATCCTAAACTGTATATAGTGTAGTATATCACAATCCTAAACTGTATATAGTGTAGTATATCACAATTCTAAACTGTATATAGCGTAGTATATCATATTCTAAACTGCATACAGCTTAGTATATCACAATTCTAAACTGTATACAGCGTAGCATATAACAATCCTAAACTGTATATAGTGTAGTATATCACAATCCTAAACTGTATATAGTGTAGTATATTAAAATCCTAAACTGTATATAGTGTAGTATATCACAATCCTAAACTGTATATAGTGTAGTATATCACAATCCTAAACTGTATATAGTGTAGTATATCACAATCCTAAACTGTATATAGTGTAGTATATCACAATTCTAAACTGTATATAGTGTGTATATCACAATTCTAAACTGTATATAGTGCAGTATATCACAATCCTAAACTGTATATAGTGTAGTATATCACAATCCTAAACTGCATACAGTGTAGTATATCACAATTCTAAACTGCATACAGCGTAGTATATAACAATCCTAAACTGTATATAGTGTAGTATATCACAATCCTAAACCATTTAGTGTCGAATATCACAATTCTAAACTGTATATAGTGTAGTATATCACAATTTTAAACTGTATATAGTGTAGTATATCACACTTCTAAACTGCATACAGTGTAGTATATCACAATTATAAACTGCATATAGTGTAGTATATCACAATCCTAAACTGTATATAGTGTAGTATATTACAATCCTAAACTGTATATAGTGTAGTATATCACAATCCTAAACTGTATATAGTGTAGTATATCACAATCATAAACTGTATATAGTGTAGTATATCGCAATCCTAAACTGTATATAGTGTAGTATATCACAATCCTAAACTGCATACAGTGTAGTATATCACAATTCTAAACTGCATACAGCGTAGTATATCACAATCCTAAACTGTATATAGTGTAGTATATCACAATCCTAAACTGTATATAGTGTAGTATATCACAATCCTAAACTGTTTAGTGTCGAGTATATCACAATTCTAAACTGTATATAGTGTAGTATATCACAATTCTAAACTGTATATAGTGTAGTATATCACAATTCTAAACTGCATACAGTGTAGTATATCACAATTATAAACTGCATACAGCGTAGTATATAACAATCCTAAATTGTATATAGCGTAGTATATCACAATCCTACACTTTTTTAGTGTAGTATATTACAATCCTAATCTGAATATACTGTAGTATATCACAATTCTAAACTGTATACAGTGTAGTATATCACAATCCTAAACTGTATAAAGTGTAGTATATCACAATTCTAAACTGCATACAGCGTAGTATATCACAATTCTAAACTGTATATAGTGTAGTATATCACAATCCTAAACTGTATATAGTGAAGTATATCACAATTCTAAACTGTATATAGTGTAGTAAAACACAATTCTAAACTGAAAATAGTGTAGTATATCACAATTCTAAACTTATAGAGTGTAGTATATCACAATTCTAAACTTATAGAGTGTAGTATATCACAATTCTAAACTGCATACAGCGTAGTATATCACAATTCTAAACTGCATACAGCTTAGCATATCACAATCCTAAACTGTATATAGTGTAGTATATCACAATTCTAAACTTATATAGTGTAGTATATCACAATCCTAAACTGTATATAGTTTAGTATATCACAATTCTAAACTGCATATAGTGTAGTATATCACAATCCTAAACTGTATAAAGTGTAGTATATCACAATTCTAAAGTGCATACAGCGTAGTATATCACAATTCTAAACTGTATATAGTGTAGTAAATCACAATTCTAAACTGAAAATAGTGTAGTATATCACAATTCTAAACTGCATACAACGTAGTATATCACAATCCTAAACTTTTTAGTGTAGTATATTACAATCTTAAACTGTATATAGTGTAGTATATCACAATCCTAAACTGTATATAGTGTAGTATATTACAATCCTAAACTGTATAGAGTATAGTATATATCAATTCTAAACTGCATACAGTGTAGTATATCACAATCCTAAACAGTATATAGTGTAGTATATCACAATTCTAAACGGAATACAGCGTAGTATATTACAATCCTAAATTGTATATAGTGTAGTATATCACAATCCTAAACTGTATATAGTGTATCACAATCCTAAACTGTATATAGTGTATCACAATCCTAAACTATATATAGTGTAGAGTATCACAATCCTAAACTGTATATAATGTAGTATATTACAATCCTAAACTGTATATAGTGTTGTATATCACAATTCTAAACTGTATATAGCGTAGTATATCACAATTCTAAACGGCATACAGTGTAGTATATCACAATTCTAAACTGCATACAGCGTAGTATATCACAATAAACTATAAGTGTAGTATATCACAATTCTAAACTGCATACAGCGTAGTATATCACAATCCTAAACTGTATATAGTGTAGTATATCACAATCCTAAACTGTATATAGTGTAGTATATCACAATCCTAAACTGTATATAGTGTAGTATATCACAATTCTAAACTGTATATAGTGTAGTATATCACAATTCTAAACTGTATACAGTGTAGTATATCACAATTCTAAACTGCATACAGCGTAGTATATCACAATCCTAAACTGTATACAGTGTAGTATATCACAATTCTAAACTGCATACAGCGTAGTATATCACAATCCTAAACTGTATATAGTGTAGTATATCACAATTCTAAACTGTATATAGTGTAGTATATCACAATTCTAAACTGCATACAGCATAGTATATCACAATCCTAAACTGTATATAGTGTAGTATATCACAATCCTAAACTGTATATAGTGTAGTATATCACAATTCTAAACTGTATATAGTGTAGTATATCACAATTCTAAACTGCATACAGCTGTAGTATATCACAATTCTAAACTGTATACAGTGTAGTATATCACAATCCTAAACTGTATATAGTGTAGTATATCACAATTCTAAACTGTATATAGTGTAGTATATCACAATCCTAAACTGTATATAGTGTAGTATATCACAATCCTAAACTGTATATAGTGTAGTATATTACAATCCTAAACTGTATATAGTGTAGTATATCACAATCCTAAACTGTATATAGTGTAGTATATCACAATTCTAAACTGTATATAGTGTAGTATATCACAATTCTAAACTGTATATAGTGTAGTATATCACAATCCTAAACTGTATATAGTGTAGTATATCACAATCCTAAACTGCATACAGTGTAGTATATCACAATCCTAAACTGTATATAGTGTAGTATATCACAATCCTAAACCATTTAGTGTCGTATATCACAATTCTAAACTGTATATAGTGTAGTATATCACAATTTTAAACTGTATATAGTGTAGTATATACAATTCTAAACTGCATACAGTGTAGTATATCACAATTATAAACTACATATAGTGTAGTATATCACAATCCTAAACTGTATATAGTGAGTATATTACAATCCTAAACTGTATATAGTGTAGTATATCACAATCCTAAACTGTATATAGTGTAGTATATTACAATCCTAAACTGTATATAGTGTAGTATATCGCAATCCTAAACTGTATATAGTGTAGTATATCACAATCCTAAACTGCATACAGTGTAGTATATCACAATTCTAAACTGCATACAGCGTAGTATATAACAATCCTAAACTGTATATAGTGTAGCATATCACAATCCTAAACTGTATATAGTGTAATATATCACAAAACCTTAAACCGTTTAGTGTCGAATATCACAATTATAAACTGTATATAGTGTAGTATCTCACAATTGTAAACTGCATACAGCGTAGTATATAACAATCCTAAATTGTATATAGCGTAGTATATCACAATCCTAAACTGCATATAGTGTAGTATATTACAATCCTAAACTGTATATAGTGTAGTATATCACAATTCTAAACTGTATACAGTGTAGTATATCACAATCCTAAACTGTATAAAGTGTAGTATATCACAATTCTAAACTGCATACAGTGTAGTATATCACAATTCTAAACTGTATATAGTGTAGTATATCACAATCCTAAACTGTATATAGTGAAGTATATCACAATTCTAAACTGTATATAGTGTAGTAAAACACAATTCTAAACTGAAAATAGTGTAGTATATCACAATTCTAAACTTATAGAGTGTAGTATATCACAATTCTAAACTTATAGAGTGTAGTATATCACAATTCTAAACTGCATACAGCGTAGTATATCACAATTCTAAACTGCATACAGCGTAGAATATCACAATCGTAAACTGTATATAGTGTAGTATATCACAATTCTAAACTTATATAGTGTAGTATATCACAATCCTAAACTGTATATAGTTTAGTATATCACAATTCTAAACTGTATATAGTGTAGTATATCACAATCCTAAACTGTATAAAGTGTAGTATATCACAATTCTAAAGTGCATACAGCGTAGTATATCACAATTCTAAACTGTATATAGTGTAGTAAATCACAATTCTAAACTGAAAATAGTGTAGTATATCACAATTCTAAACTGCATACAACGTAGTATATCACAATCCTAAACTTTTTAGTGTAGTATATTACAATCTTAAACTGTATATAGTGTAGTATATCACAATCCTAAACTGTATATAGTGTAGTATATTACAATCCTAAACTGTATAGAGTATAGTATATATCAATTCTAAACTGCATACAGTGTAGTATATCACAATCCTAAACAGTATATATTGTAGTATATCACAATTCTAAACGGAATACAGCGTAGTATATTACAATCCTAAACTGTATATAGTGTAGTATATCACAATCCTAAATCCTAAACTGTATATAGTGTATCACAATCCTAAACTATATATAGTGTAGTATATCACAATCCTAAACTGTATATAGTGTAGTATATTACAATCCTAAACTGTATATAGTGTAGTATATCACAATTCTAAACTGTATATAGCGTAGTATATCACAATTCTAAACTGCATACAGTGTAGTATATCACAATTCTAAACTGCATACAGCGTAGTATATCACAATAATAAACTGCATACAGTGTAGTATATCACAATTCTAAACTGCATACAGCGTAGTATATAACAATCCTAAACTGTATATAGTGTAGTATATCACAATCCTAAACTGTATATAGTGTAGTATATCACAATCCTAAACTGTTTAGTGTAGTATATCACAATTCTAAACTGTATATAGTGTAGTATATCACAATTCTAAACTGCATACAGTGTAGTATATCACAATTCTAAACTGCATACAGCGTAGTATATCACAATTCTAAACTGTATATAGTGTAGTATATCACAATTCTAAACTGTATATAGTGTAGTATATCACAATTCTAAACTGTATATAGTGTAGTATATCACAATTCTAAACTGTATATAGTGTAGTATATCACAATTCTAAACTGTATATAGTGTAGTATATCACAATTCTAAACTGTATATAGTGTAGTATATCACAATTCTAAACTGTATATAGTGTAGTATATCACAATTCTAAACTGTATATAGTGTAGTATATCACAATCCTAAACTGTATATAGTGTAGTATATCACAATTCTAAACTGTATACAGTGTAGTATATCACAATCCTAAACTGTATATAGTGTAGTATATCACAATCCTAAACTGTATATAGTGTAGTATATCACAATCCTAAACTGTATATAGTGTAGTATATCACAATCCTAAACTGTATATAGTGTAGTATATCACAATTCTAAACTGTATATAGTGTAGTATATCACAATTCTAAACTGTATATAGTGTAGTATATCACAATCCTAAACTGTATATAGTGTAGTATATCACAATCCTAAACTGTATACAGTGTAGTATATCACAATTCTAAACTGTATATAGTGTAGTATATCACAATCCTAAACTGTATAGTGTAGTATATCACAATTCTAAACTGTATATAGTGTAGTATATCACAATTCTAAACTGTATATAGTGTAGTATATCACAATTCTAAACTGTATACAGTGTAGTATATCACAATTCTAAACTGCATATAGTGTAGTATATCACAATCCTAAACTGTATATAGTGTAGTATATCACAATCCTAAACTGTATATAGTGTAGTATATCACAATCCTAAACTGTATATAGTGTAGTATATCACAATTCTAAACTGTATATAGTGTAGTATATCACAATCCTAAACTGTATATAGTGTAGTATATCACAATCCTAAACTGCATACAGTGTAGTATATCACAATTCTAAACTGCATACAGCGTAGTATATAACAATCCTAAACTGTATATAGTGTAGCATATCACAATCCTAAACTGTATATAGTGTAGTATATCACAATCCTAAACTGTTTAGTGTAGTATATCACAATTCTAAACTGTATATAGTGTAGTATATCACAATTCTAAACTGCATACAGTGTAGTATATCACAATCCTAAACTGTATATAGTGTAGTATATCACAATCCTAAACTGTATATAGTGTAGTATATCACAATCCTAAACTGTATATAGTGTAGTATATCACAATTCTAAACTGTATACAGTGTAGTATATCACAATCCTAAACTGTATATAGTGTAGTATATCACAATTCTAAACTGCATACAGTGTAGTATATCACAATTCTAAACTGTATATAGTGTAGTATATCACAATCCTAAACTGTATATAGTGTAGTATATCACAATTCTAAACTGTATATAGTGTAGTATATCACAATTCTAAACTGTATATAGTGTAGTATATCACAATTCTAAACTGTATATAGTGTAGTATATCACAATTCTAAACTGTATATAGTGTAGTATATCACAATTCTAAACTGCATACAGTGTAGTATATCACAATTCTAAACTGTATATAGTGTAGTATATCACAATCCTAAACTGTATATAGTGTAGTATATCACAATTCTAAACTGTATATAGTGTAGTATATCACAATCCTAAACTGTATATAGTGTAGTATATCACAATCCTAAACTGTATATAGTGTAGTATATCACAATCCTAAACTGTATATAGTGTAGTATATCACAATTCTAAACTGTATATAGTGTAGTATATCACAATTCTAAACTGTATATAGTGTAGTATATCACAATTCTAAACTGTATATAGTGTAGTATATCACAATTCTAAACTGCATACAGTGTAGTATATCACAATCCTAAACTGTATATAGTGTAGTATATCACAATCCTAAACTGTATATATCCTAAAGTGTAGTATATCACAATCCTAAACTGTATATAGTGTAGTATATCACAATCCTAAACTGCATATATAGTGTAGTATATCACAATTCTAAACTGTATATAGTGTAGTATATCACAATCCTAAACTGTATATAGTGTAGTATATCACAATCCTAAACTGTATATAGTGTAGTATATCACAATCCTAAACTGTATATAGTGTAGTATATCACAATCCTAAACTGTATATAGTGTAGTATATCACAATCCTAAACTGTATATAGTGTAGTATATCACAATTCTAAACTGCATACAGTGTAGTATATCACAATCCTAAACTGTATATAGTGTAGTATATCACAATCCTAAACTGTATATAGTGTAGTATATCACAATCCTAAACTGTATATAGTGTAGTATATCACAATTCTAAACTGTATATAGTGTAGTATATCACAATTCTAAACTGTATATAGTGTAGTATATCACAATTCTAAACTGTATATAGTGTAGTATATCACAATTCTAAACTGCATACAGTGTAGTATATCACAATCCTAAACTGTATATAGTGTAGTATATCACAATCCTAAACTGTATATAGTGTAGTATATCACAATCCTAAACTGTATATAGTGTAGTATATCACAATTCTAAACTGTATATAGTGTAGTATATCACAATCCTAAACTGTATATAGTGTAGTATATCACAATCCTAAACTGTATATAGTGTAGTATATCACAATTCTAAACTGTATATAGTGTAGTATATCACAATTCTAAACTGTATATAGTGTAGTATATCACAATTCTAAACTGTATATAGTGTAGTATATCACAATTCTAAACTGTATATAGTGTAGTATATCACAATTCTAAACTGTATACAGTGTAGTATATCACAATCCTAAACTGCATATAGTGTAGTATATCACAATCCTAAACTGTATATAGTGTAGTATATCACAATTCTAAACTGTATATAGTGTAGTATATCACAATCCTAAACTGTATATAGTGTAGTATATCACAATTCTAAACTGTATATAGTGTAGTATATCACAATCCTAAACTGTATATAGTGTAGTATATCACAATTCTAAACTGCATACAGCGTAGTATATCACAATTCTAAACTGTATATAGTGTAGTATATCACAATTCTAAACTGTATATAGTGTAGTATATCACAATTCTAAACTGTATATAGTGTAGTATATCACAATCCTAAACTGTATATAGTGTAGTATATCACAATCCTAAACTGTATATAGTGTAGTATATCACAATCCTAAACTGTATATAGTGTAGTATATCACAATCCTAAACTGTATATAGTGTAGTATATCACAATCCTAAACTGTATACAGTGTAGTATATCACAATCCTAAACTGTATATAGTGTAGTATATCACAATTCTAAACTGTATATAGTGTAGTATATCACAATCCTAAACTGTATATAGTGTAGTATATCACAATCCTAAACTGTATATATAGTATATCACAATCCTAAACTGTATATAGTGTAGTATATCACAATCCTAAACTGTATATAGTGTAGTATATCACAATCCTAAACTGTATATAGTGTAGTATATCACAATCCTAAACTGTATATAGTGTAGTATATCACAATTCTAAACTGTATATAGTGTAGTATATCACAATTCTAAACTGTATATAGTGTAGTATATCACAATTCTAAACTGTATACAGTGTAGTATATCACAATTCTAAACTGTATACAGTGTAGTATATCACAATTCTAAACTGTATATAGTGTAGTATATCACAATCCTAAACTGTATATAGTGTAGTATATCACAATCCTAAACTGTATATAGTGTAGTATATCACAATCCTAAACTGTATATAGTGTAGTATATCACAATTCTAAACTGTATATAGTGTAGTATATCACAATTCTAAACTGTATATAGTGTAGTATATCACAATTCTAAACTGCATACAGTGTAGTATATCACAATCCTAAACTGTATATAGTGTAGTATATCACAATTCTAAACTGTATATAGTGTAGTATATCACAATTCTAAACTGCATACAGTGTAGTATATCACAATCCTAAACTGTATATAGTGTAGTATATCACAATCCTAAACTGTATATAGTGTAGTATATCACAATTCTAAACTGTATATAGTGTAGTATATCACAATTCTAAACTGCATACAGTGTAGTATATCACAATTCTAAACTGTATATAGTGTAGTATATCACAATCCTAAACTGTATATAGTGTAGTATATCACAATTCTAAACTGCATACAGTGTAGTATATCACAATCCTAAACTGTATATAGTGTAGTATATCACAATCCTAAACTGTATATAGTGTAGTATATCACAATCCTAAACTGTATATTGTGTAGTATATCACAATCCTAAACTGTATATAGTGTAGTATATCACAATTCTAAACTGTATATAGTGTAGTATATCACAATTCTAAACTTATATAGTGTAGTATATCACAATCCTAAACTGTATATAGTGTAGTATATCACAATCCTAAACTGCATACAGTGTAGTATATCACAATTCTAAACTGTATATAGTGTAGCATATCACAATCCTAAACCATTTAGTGTCGTATATCACAATTCTAAACTGTATATAGTGTAGTATATCACAATTCTAAACTGTATAAAGTGTAGTATATCACAATTCTAAACTGCATACAGTGTAGTATATCACAATTCTAAACTGCATACAACGTAGTATATCACAATCCTAAACTGTATATAGTGAGTATATTACAATCCTAAACTGTATATAGTGTAGTATATCACAATCCTAAACTGTATATAGTGTAGTATATTACAATCATAAACTGTATATAGTGTAGTATATCGCAATCCTAAACTGTATATAGTGTAGTATATCACAATCCTAAACTGCATACAGTGTAGTATATCACAATTCTAAACTGCATACAGCGTAGTATATAACAATCCTAAACTGTATATAGTGTAGCATATCACAATCCTAAACTGTATATAGTGTAATATATCACAAAACCTTAAACCGTTTAGTGTCGAATATCACAATTATAAACTGTATATAGTGTAGTATCTCACAATTGTAAACTGCATACAGCGTAGTATATAACAATCCTAAATTGTATATAGCGTAGTATATCACAATCCTACACTTTTTTAGTGTAGTATATTACAATCCTAATCTGAATATACTGTAGTATATCACAATTCTAAACTGTATACAGTGTAGTATATCACAATCCTAAACTGTATAAAGTGTAGTATATCACAATTCTAAACTGCATACAGCGTAGTATATCACAATTCTAAACTGTATATAGTGTAGTATATCACAATCCTAAACTGTATATAGTGAAGTATATCACAATTCTAAACTGTATATAGTGTAGTAAAACACAATTCTAAACTGAAAATAGTGTAGTATATCACAATTCTAAACTTATAGAGTGTAGTATATCACAATTCTAAACTTATAGAGTGTAGTATATCACAATTCTAAACTGCATACAGCGTAGTATATCACAATTCTAAACTGCATACAGCGTAGAATATCACAATCGTAAACTGTATATAGTGTAGTATATCACAATTCTAAACTTATATAGTGTAGTATATCACAATCCTAAACTGTATATAGTTTAGTATATCACAATTCTAAACTGCATACAGTGTAGTATATCACAATCCTAAACTGTATAAAGTGTAGTATATCACAATTCTAAAGTGCATACAGCGTAGTATATCACAATTCTAAACTGTATATAGTGTAGTAAATCACAATTCTAAACTGAAAATAGTGTAGTATATCACAATTCTAAACTGCATACAACGTAGTATATCACAATCCTAAACTTTTTAGTGTAGTATATTACAATCTTAAACTGTATATAGTGTAGTATATCACAATCCTAAACTGTATATAGTGTAGTATATTACAATCCTAAACTGTATAGAGTATAGTATATATCAATTCTAAACTGCATACAGTGTAGTATATCACAATCCTAAACAGTATATATTGTAGTATATCACAATTCTAAACGGAATACAGCGTAGTATATTACAATCCTAAATTGTATATAGTGTAGTATATCACAATCCTAAACTGTATATAGTGTATCACAATCCTAAACTATATATAGTGTAGAGTATCACAATCCTAAACTATATATAATGTAGTATATTACAATCCTAAACTGTATATAGTGTCGTATATCACAATTCTAAACTGTATATAGCGTAGTATATCACAATTCTAAACGGCATACAGTGTAGTATATCACAATTCTAAACTGCATACAGCGTAGTATATCACAATAATAAACTGCATACAGTGTAGTATATCACAATTCTAAACTGCATACAGCGTAGTATATCACAATACTAAACTGTATATAGTGTAGTATATCACAATTCTAAACTGTATATAGTGTAGTATATCACAATCCTAAACTGTATAGTGTAGTATATCACAATTCTAAACTGTATATAGTGTAGTATATCACAATTCTAAACTGCATATAGTGTAGTATATCACAATTCTAAACTGCATACAGTGTAGTATATCACAATTCTAAACTGTATACAGTGTAGTATATCACAATTCTAAACTGTATACAGTGTAGTATATCACAATTCTAAACTGTATATAGTGTAGTATATCACAATCCTAAACTGTATATAGTGTGTATATCACAATTCTAAACTGTATATAGTGTAGTATATCACAATTCTAAACTGCATACAGTGTAGTATATCACAATCCTAAACTGTATATAGTGTAGTATATCACAATCCTAAACTGTATATAGTGTAGTATATCACAATTCTAAACTGTATATAGTGTAGTATATCACAATTCTAAACTGTATACAGTGTAGTATATCACAATTCTAAACTGCATACAGTGTAGTATATCACAATCCTAAACTGTATATAGGTAGTATATCACAATTCTAAACTGCATACAGTGTAGTATATAACAATCCTAAACTGTATATAGTGTAGTATATCACAATCCTAAACTGTATATAGTGTAGTATATCACAATCCTAAACTGTATATAGTGTAGTATATCACAATCCTAAACTGTATATAGTGTAGTATATCACAATCCTAAACTGTATATAGTGTAGTATATCACAATCCTAAACTGTATATAGTGTAGTATATCACAATCCTAAACTGTATACAGTGTAGTATATCACAATTCTAAACTGCATACAGTGTAGTATATCACAATCCTAAACTGTATATAGTGTAGTATATCACAATCCTAAACTGTATATAGTGTAGTATATCACAATCCTAAACTGTTTAGTGTAGTATATCACAATTCTAAACTGTATATAGTGTAGTATATCACAATTCTAAACTGTATATAGTGTAGTATATCACAATTCTAAACTGCATACAGTGTAGTATATCACAATTATAAACTGCATACAGCGTAGTATATAACAATCCTAAACTGTATATAGTGTAGTATATCACAATTCTAAACTGCATACAGTGTAGTATATAACAATCCTAAACTGTATATAGTGTAGTATATCACAATCCTAAACTGTATATAGTGTAGTATATCACAATTCTAAACTGTATATAGTGTAGTATATCACAATTCTAAACTGCATACAGTGTAGTATATCACAATCCTAAACTGTATATATGTAGTATATCACAATCCTAAACTGTATATAGTGTAGTATATCACAATTCTAAACTTTATGCAGCGTAGTATATCACAATTCTAAACTTATATAGTGTAGTATATCACAATCATAAACTGTATATTTTGTAGTATATCACAATACTAAACTGTATATAGTGTAGTATATCACAATTCTAAACTGTATATAGGGTAGTATATCACAATTCTAAACTGTATATAGTGTAGTATATCACAATTTTAAACTGTATATAGTGTAGTATATCACAATTCTAAACTGTATACAGCGTAGTATATCACAATTCTAAACTGTATATAGTGTAGTATATCACAAACCTAAACTGTATATAGTGTAGTATATCACAATTCTAAACTGTATATAGTGCAGTATATCACAATCCTAAACTGTATATAGTGTAGTATATCACAATCCTAAACTGTATATACTGTAGTATATCACAATCCTAAACTGTTTAGTGTAGTATATCACAATCCTAAACTGTTTAGTGTAGTATATCACAATTCTAAACTGTATATAGTGTAGTATATCACAATTCTAAACTGTATATAATGTAGTTTATCACAATTCTAAACTGCATACAGTGTAGTATATCACAATCCTAAACTGTATATAGTGTAGTATATCACAATTCTAAACTGCATACAGCGTAGTATATAACAATCCTAAACTGTATATAGTGTAGTATATCACAATTCTAAACTGCATACAGCGTAGTATATCACAATCCTAAACTGTATATAGTGTAGTATATTACAATCCTAAACTGTATATAGTGTAGTATATCACAATTCTAAACTGCATACAGCGTAGTATATAACAATCCTAAACTGTATATAGTGTAGTATATCACAATCCTAAACTGTATATAGTGTAGTATATCACAATCCTAAACTGTAAATAGTGTAGTATATCACAATTCTAAACTGTATATAGTGTAGTATATCACAATCCTAAACTGTATAAAGTGTAGTATATCACAATCCTAAACTGTATATAGTGTAGTATATCACAATCCTAAACTGTTTAGTGTAGAATATCACAATTCTAAACTGTATATAGTGTAGTATATCACAATTCTAAACTGTATATAGCGTAGTATATCACAATCCTAAACTGTATATAGTGTAGTATATCACAATTCTAAACTGTCTATAGTGTAGTATATCACAATTCTAAACTGCATACAGAGTAGTATATCACAATCCTAAACTGTATATAGTGTAGTATATCACAATCCTAAACTGCATACAGCATAGTATATCACAATTCTAAACTGTATATAGTGTAGTATATCACAATCCTAAACTGTATAAAGTGTAGTATATCACAATTTTAAACTGTATATAGTGTAGTATATCACAATTCTAAACTATATATAGTGTAGTATATCACAATTTTAAACTGCATACAGTGTAGTATATCACAATCCTAAACTGCATACGTAGCGTAGTATATAACTATCCTAAACTGTATATAGTGTAGTATATCACAATTATAAACTGTTTAGTGTCGAATATCACAATTCTAAACTGTATATAGTGTAGTATATCACAATTCTAAACTGCATACAGTGTAGTATATCACAATCCTAAACTGTATATAGTGTAGTATATCACAATCCTAAACTGTATATAGTGTAGTATATCACAATTCTAAACTGTGTATAGCGTAGTATATCACAATTCTAAACTACATACAGCGTAGTATATCACAATCCTAAACTGTATATAGTGTAGTATATCACAATTCTAAACTGCATACAACGTAGTATATAACAATCCTAAACTGTATATAGTGTAGTATATCACAATTCTAAACTGCATACAACGTAGTATATAACAATCCTAAACTGTATATAGTGTAGTATATCACATTCCTAAACTGTATATATTGTAATATATCACAATCCTAAACTGTATATAGTGTAGTATATCACAATCCTAAACTGTATATAGTGTAGTATATCACAATCCTAAACTGTATATAGTGTAGTATATCACAATCCTAAACTGTATAAAGTGTAGTATATCACAATCCTAAACTGTATATAGTGTAGTATATCACAATTCTAAACTGTATATAGTGTAGTATATCACAATTCTAAACTGCATACAGTGTAGTATATCACAATCCTAAACTGTATATAGTGTAGTATATCACAATCCTAAACTGTATATAGTGTAGTATATCACATTCCTAAACTGCATACGGCGTAGTATATAACAATCCTAAACTGTATATAGTGTAGTATATCACAATTATAAACTGTTTAGTGTCGAATATCACAATTCTAAACTGTATATAGTGTAGTATATCACAATTCTAAACTGCATACAGTGTAGTATATCACAATCCTAAACTGTATATAGTGTAGTATATCACAATCCTAAACTGTATATAGTGTAGTATATCACATTCTAAACTGCATACAGCGTAGTATATAACAATCCTAAACTGTATATAGTGTAGTATATCACAATCCTAAACTGTATATAGTGTAGTATATCACAATTCTAAACTGTATATAGTGTAGTATATCACAATTCTAAACTGCATACAGTGTAGTATATCACAATCCTAAACTGTATATAGTGTAGTATATCACAATCCTAAACTGTATATAGTGTAGTATATCACAATTCTAAACTGTATATAGTGTAGTATATCACAATTCTAAACTGCATATAGTGTAGTATATCACAATCCTAAACTGTATATAGTGTAGTATATCACAATTCTAAACTGTATATAGTGTAGTATATCACAATTCTAAACTGCATACAGCGTAGTATATCACAATTCTAAACTGTATATAGTGTAGTATATCACAATCCTAAACAATCCTAAACTATAGTGTGTAAACTGTATATAGTGTAGTATATCACAATTCTAAACTGTATATAGTGTAGTATATCACAATTCTAAACTGTATATAGTGTAGTATATCACAATCCTAAACTGTATATAGTGTAGTATATCACAATTCTAAACTATACAGTGTAGTATATCACAATCCTAAACTGTATATAGTGTAGTATATCACAATTCTAAACTGTATATAGTGTAGTATATCACAATTCTAAACTGCATACAGCGTAGTATATCACAATTCTAAACTGTATATAGTGTAGTATATCACAATTCTAAACTGCATATAACGTAGTATATCACAATTCTAAACTGCATACAGTGTAGTATATCACAATTCTAAACTGCATACAACGTAGTATATCACAATCCTAAACTGTATATAGTGTAGTATATCACAATCCTAAACTGTATATAGTGTAGTATATCACAATCCTAAACTGTATATAGTGTAGTATATCACAATCCTAAACTGTATATAGTGTAGTATATCACAATCCTAAACTGTATATAGTGTAGTATATCACAATCCTAAACTGTATATAGTGTAGTATATCACAATTCTAAACTGTATACAGTGTAGTATATCACAATCCTAAACTGTATATAGTGTAGTATATCACAATCCTAAACTGTATATAGTGTAGTATATCACAATCCTAAACTGTATATAGTGTAGTATATCACAATCCTAAACTGTATATAGTGTAGTATATCACAATCCTAAACTGTATATAGTGTAGTATATCACAATTCTAAACTGTATATAGTGTAGTATATCACAATTCTAAACTGTATATAGTGTAGTATATCACAATTCTAAACTGTATATAGTGTAGTATATCACAATCCTAAACTGCATACAGTGTAGTATATCACAATTCTAAACTGTATATAGTGTAGTATATCACAATCCTAAACTGTATATAGTGTAGTATATCACAATCCTAAACTGTATATAAAGTGTAGTATATCACAATTCTAAACTGTATATAGTGTAGTATATCACAATTCTAAACTGTATATAGTGTAGTATATCACAATCCTAAACTACATATAGTGTAGTATATCACAATCCTAAACTGTATATAGTGTAGTATATCACAATCCTAAACTGTATATAGTGTAGTATATCACAATCCTAAACTGTATATAGTGTAGTATATTACAATCCTAAACTGTATATAGTGTAGTATATCACAATCCTAAACTGTATATAGTGTAGTATATCACAATTCTAAACTGTATATAGTGTAGTATATCACAATTCTAAACTGTATATAGTGTAGTATATCACAATCCTAAACTGTATATAGTGTAGTATATCACAATCCTAAACTGTATATAGTGTAGTATATCACAATTCTAAACTGTATATAGTGTAGTATATCACAATCCTAAACTGCATATAGTGTAGTATATCACAATTCTAAACTGTATATAGTGTAGTATATCACAATTCTAAACTGTATATAGTGTAGTATATCACAATCCTAAACTGTATATAGTGTAGTATATCACAATCCTAAACTGTATATAGTGTAGTATATCACAATCCTAAACTGTATATAGTGTAGTATATCACAATCCTAAACTGTATATAGTGTAGTATATCACAATTCTAAACTGTGTATAGCGTAGTATACCACAATCCTAAACTGTATATAGTGTAGTATATCGCAATCCTAAACTGTATATAGTGTAGTATATCACAATCCTAAACTGCATACAGTGTAGTATATCACAATTCTAAACTGCATACAGCGTAGTATATCACAATCCTAAACTGTATATAGTGTAGTATATCACAATCCTAAACTGTATATAGTGTAGTATATCACAATCCTAAACTGTTTAGTGTAGTATATCACAATTCTAAACTGTATATAGTGTAGTATATCACAATTCTAAACTGTATATAGTGTAGTATATCACAATTCTAAACTGCATACAGTGTAGTATATCACAATCCTAAACTGTATACAGTGTAGTATATCACAATCCTAAACTGTATATAGCGTAGTATACCACAATTCTCAACTGCATACAACGTAGTATATAACAATCCTAAACTGTATATAGTGTAGTATATTACAATCCTAAACTGTATATAGTGTAGTATATCAGAATTCTAAACTGTATATAGTGTAGTATATCACAATTCTAAACTGCATACAGTGTAGTATATCACAATCCTAAACTGTATATTATGCAGTATATCACAATCCTAAACTGTATATAGTGTAGTATATCACAATTCTAAACTTTATGCAGCGTAGTATATCACAATTCTAAACTTATATAGTGTAGTATATCACAATCATAAACTGTATATTTTGTAGTATATTACAATACTAAACTGTATATAGTGTAGTATATCACAATTCTAAACTGTATATAGGGTAGTATATCACAATTCTAAACTGTATATAGTGTAGTATATCACAATTTTAAACTGTATATAGCGTAGTATATCACAATTCTAAACTGTATACAGCGTAGTATATCACAATTCTAAACTGTATATAGTGTAGTATATCACAAACCTAAACTGTATATAGTGTAGTATATCACAATTCTAAACTGTATATAGTGTAGTATATCACAATCCTAAACTGTATATAGTGTAGTATATCACAATCCTAAACTATATATAGTGTAGTATATCACAATCCTAAACTGTTTAGTGTCGAATATCACAATCCTAAACTGTTTAGTGTAGTATATCACAATTCTAAACTGTATATAGTGTAGTATATCACAATTCTAAACTGTATATAATGTAGTATATCACAATTCTAAACTGCATACAGTGTAGTATATCACAATCCTAAACTGTATATAGCATAGTATATCACAATTCTAAACTGCATACAGCGTAGTATATCACAATCCTAAACTGTATATAGTGTAGTATATCACAATTCTAAACTGCATACAGCGTAGTATATCACAATCCTAAACTGTATATAGTGTAGTATATTACAATCCTAAACTGTATATAGTGCAGTATATCACAATTCTTAACTGCATACAGCGTAGTACATAACAATCCTAAACTGTATATAGTGTAGTATATCACAATCCTAAACTGTATATAGTGTAGTATATCACAATCCTAAACTGTATATAGTGTAGTATATCACAATTCTAAACTGTATATAGTGTAGTATATCACAATCCTAAACTGTATAAAGTGTAGTATATCACAATCCTAAACTGTATATAGTTTAGTATATCACAATCCTAAACTGTTTAGTGTCGTATATCACAATTCTAAACTGTATATAGTGTAGTATATCACAATTCTAAACTGTATATAGCGTACTATTTCACAATCCTAAACTGTATATAGTGTAGTATATCACAATTCTAAACTGTCTATAGCGTAGTATACCACAATTCTAAACTGCATACAGAGTAGTATATCACAATCCTAAACTGTATATAGTGTAGTATATTACAATCCTAAACTGCATACAGCATAGTATATCACAATTCTAAACTGTATATAGTGTAGTATATCACAATCCTAAATGGTATAAAGTGTAGTATATTACAATTTTAAACTGTATATAGTGTAGTATATCAGAATTCTATACTATATATAGTGTAGTATATCACAATTTTAAACTGCATACAGTGTAGTATATCACAATCCTAAACTGCATACGGCGTAGTATATAACTATCCTAAACTGTATATAGTGTAGTATATCACAATTATAAACTGTTTAGTGTCGAATATCACAATTCTAAACTGTATATAGTGTAGTATATCACAATTCTAAACTGCATACAGTGTAGTATATCACAATCCTAAACTGTATATAGCGTAGTATATCACAATCCTAAACTGTATATAGTGTAGTATATCACAATTCTAAACTGTATATAGTGTAGTATATCACAATTCTAAACTACATACAGCGTAGTATATCACAATCCTAAACTGTAGATAGTGTAGTATATCACAATTCTCAACTGCATACAACGTAGTATATAACAATCCTAAACTGTATATAGTGTAGTATATCACAATTCTCAACTGCATACAACGTAGTATATAACAATCCTAAACTGTATATAGTGTAGTATATCACAATCCTAAACTGTATATAGTGTAGTATATCACAATCCTAAACTGTATATAGTGTAGTATATCACAATCCTAAACTGTATATAGTGTAGTATATCACAATCCTAAACTGTATATAGTGTAGTATATCACAATCCTAAACTGTATATAGTGTAGTATATCACAATCCTAAACTGTATATAGTGTAGTATATCACAATTCTAAACTGTATATAGTGTAGTATATCACAATTCTAAACTGCATACAGTGTAGTATATCACAATCCTAAACTGTATATAATGTAGTATATCACAATCCTAAACTGTATATAGTGTAGTATATCACATTCCTAAACTGCATACGGCGTGTAGTATATAACAATCCTAAACTGTATATAGTGTAGTATATCACAATTATAAACTGTTTAGTGTAGAATATCACAATTCTAAACTGTATATAGTGTAGTATATCACAATTCTAAACTGCATACAGTGTAGTATATCACAATCCTAAACTGTATATAGCGTAGTATTTCACAATCCTAAACTGTATATAGTGTAGTATATCACATTCCTAAACAGCATACGGCGTAGTATATAACAATCCTAAACTGTATATAGTGTAGTATATCACAATTATAAACTGTTTAGTGTCGAATATCACAATTCTAAACTGTATATAGTGTAGTATATCACAATTCTAAACTGCATACAGTGTAGTATATCACAATCCTAAACTGTATATAGTGTAGTATATCACAATCCTAAACTGTATATAGTGTAGTATATCACAATTCTAAACTGTGTATAGCGTAGTATACCACAATTCTAAACTGCATATAGCGTAGTATATCACAATCCTAAACTGTACATAGTGTATTATATCACAATTCTAAACTGTATATAGTTTAGTATATTACAATTCTAAACTGCATACAGCGTAGTATATCACAATTCTAAACTGTATATTGTGTAGTATATCACAATCCTAAACTGTATATAGTGTAGTATATCACAATTCTAAACTGTATATAGTGTAGTATATCACAATTCTAAACTGTATATAGTGTAGTATATCACAATCCTAAACTGTATATAGTGTAGTATATCACAATTCTAAACTGTATATAGTGTAGTATATCACAATCCTAAACTGTATATAGTGTAGTATATCACAATTCTAAACTGTATAGAGTGTAGTATATCACAATTTTAAACTGTATACAGTGTAGTATATCACAATTCTAAACTGTATATAGTGTAGTATATCACAATTCTAAACTGCATACAACGTAGTATATCACAATTCTAAACTGCATACAACGTAGTATATCACAATTCTAAACTGCATACAACGTAGTATATCACAATTCTAAACTGCATACAACGTAGTATATCACAATTCTAAACTGCATACAGTGTAGTATATCACAATCCTAAACTGTATATAGTGAGTATATTACAATCCTAAACTGTATATAGTGTAGTATATCACAATCCTAAACTGTATATAGTGTAGTATATTACAATCATAAACTGTATATAGTGTAGTATATCGCAATCCTAAACTGTATATAGTGTAGTATATCACAATCCTAAACTGCATACAGTGTAGTATATCACAATTCTAAACTGCATACAGCGTAGTATATAACAATCCTAAACTGTATATAGTGTAGCATATCACAATCCTAAACTGTATATAGTGTAATATATCACAAAACCTTAAACCGTTTAGTGTCGAATATCACAATTATAAACTGTATATAGTGTAGTATCTCACAATTGTAAACTGCATACAGTGTAGTATATCACAATCCTAAATTGTATATAGCGTAGTATATCACAATCCTACACTTTTTTAGTGTAGTATATTACAATCCTAATCTGAATATAGTGTAGTATATCACAATTCTAAACTGTATACAGTGTAGTATATCACAATCCTAAACCGTATATAGTGTAGTATATCACAATTCTAAACTGCATACAGCGTAGTATATCACAATTCTAAACTGTATATAGTGTAGTATATCACAATCCTAAACTGTATATAGTGTAGTATATCACAATTCTAAACTGTATATAGTGTAGTATATCACAATTCTAAACTGAAAATAGTGTAGTATATCACAATTCTAAACTTATATAGTGTAGTATATCACAATTCTAAACTTATATAGTGTAGTATATCACAATTCTAAACTGCATACAGTGTAGTATATCACAATTCTAAACTGCATACAGCGTAGTATATCACAATCCTAAACTGTATATAGTGTAGTATATCACAATTCTAAACTGTATATAGTGTAGTATATCACAATCCTAAACTGTATATAGTGTAGTATATCACAATTCTAAACTGCATACAGTGTAGTATATCACAATCCTAAACTGTATAAAGTGTAGTATATCACAATTCTAAACTGCATACAGCGTAGTATATCACAATTCTAAACTGTATATAGTGTAGTATATCACAATTCTAAACTGAATATAGTGTAGTATATCACAATTCTAAACTGCATACAACGTAGTATATCACAATCCTAAACTGTATTAGTGTAGTATATCACAATCTTAAACTGTATATAGTGTAGTATATCACAATCCTAAACTGTATATAGTGTAGTATATCACAATCCTAAACTGTATAGAGTATAGTATATCACAATTCTAAACTGCATACAGTGTAGTATATCACAATCCTAAACTGTATATAGTGTAGTATATCACAATTCTAAACTGCATACAGCGTAGTATATTACAATCCTAAACTGTATATAGTGTAGTATATCACAATCCTAAACTGTATATAGTGTATCACAATCCTAAACTGTATATAGTGTAGTATATCACAATCCTAAACTATATATAATGTAGTATATTACAATCCTAAACTGTATATAGTGTCGTATATCACAATTCTAAACTGTATATAGCGTAGTATATCACAATTCTAAACGGCATACAGTGTAGTATATCACAATTCTAAACTGCATACAGCGTAGTATATCACAATCCTAAACTGTATACAGTGTAGTATATCACAATTCTAAACTGTATATAGTGTAGTATATCACAATCCTAAACTGTATACAGTGTAGTATATCACAATTCTAAACTGTATATAGTGTAGTATATCACAATTCTAAACTTATATAGTGTAGTATATCACAATCCTAAACTGTATATAGTTTAGTATATCACAATTCTAAACTGCATACAGTGTAGTATATCACAATCCTAAACTGTATAAAGTGTAGTATATCACAATTCTAAACTGTATATAGTGTAGTATATCACAATTCTAAACTGTATATAGTGTAGTATATCACAATTCTAAACTGTATATAGTGTAGTATATCACAATTCTAAACTGCATACTGCATACAGTGTAGTATATCACAATTCTAAACTGCATACAGTGTAGTATATCACAATTCTAAACTGTATATAGTGTAGTATATCACAATCCTAAACTGTATATAGTGTAGTATATCACAATCCTAAACTGTATATAGTGTAGTATATCACAATTCTAAACTGTATATAGTGTAGTATATCACAATTCTAAACTGCATATAGTGTAGTATATCACAATCCTAAACTGTATATAGTGTAGTATATCACAATTCTAAACTGTATATAGTGTAGTATATCACAATTCTAAACTGCATACAGTGTAGTATATCACAATTCTAAACTGTATATAGTGTAGTATATCACAATCCTAAACTGTATATAGTGTAGTATATCACAATTCTAAACTGTATATAGTGTAGTATATCACAATTCTAAACTGTATATAGTGTAGTATATCACAATCCTAAACTGTATATAGTGTAGTATATCACAATTCTAAACTGTATATAGTGTAGTATATCACAATCCTAAACTGTATATAGTGTAGTATATCACAATTCTAAACTGTATATAGTGTAGTATATCACAATCCTAAACTGTATATAGTGTAGTATATCACAATTCTAAACTGTATATAGTGTAGTATATCACAATTCTAAACTGTATATAGTGTAGTATATCACAATTCTAAACTGTATATAGTGTAGTATATCACAATTCTAAACTGTATATAGTGTAGTATATCACAATTCTAAACTGTATACAGTGTAGTATATCACAATTCTAAACTGTATATAGTGTAGTATATCACAATCCTAAACTGTATATAGTGTAGTATATCACAATCCTAAACTGTATATAGTGTAGTATATCACAATCCTAAACTGTATATAGTGTAGTATATCACAATCTAAACTGTATATAGTGTAGTATATCACAATCCTAAACTGTATATAGTGTAGTATATCACAATCCTAAACTGCATACAGTGTAGTATATCACAATTCTAAACTGCATACAGTGTAGTATATCACAATCCTAAACTGTATATAGTGTAGTATATCACAATCCTAAACTGTATATAGTGTAGTATATCACAAAATCCTAAACTGTTTAGTGTAGAATATCACAATTCTAAACTGTATATAGTGTAGTATATCACAATTCTAAACTGCATACAGTGTAGTATATAACAATCCTAAACTGTATATAGTGTAGTATATCACAATCCTAAACTGTATATAGTGTAGTATATCACAATCCTAAACTGTATATAGTGTAGTATATCACAATTCTAAACTGTATATAGTGTAGTATATCACAATCCTAAACTGTATATAGTGTAGTATATCACAATTCTAAACTGCATACAGTGTAGTATATCACAATCCTAAACTGTATATAGTGTAGTATATCACAATCCTAAACTGTATATAGTGTAGTATATCACAATCCTAAACTGTATATAGTGTAGTATATCACAATCCTAAACTGTAAATAGTGTAGTATATCACAATTCTAAACTGTATATAGTGTAGTATATCACAATTCTAAACTGCATACAGTGTAGTATATCACAATTCTAAACTGCATACAGTGTAGTATATCACAATCCTAAACTGTATATAGTGTAGTATATCACAATCCTAAACTGTATATAGTGTAGTATATCACAATTCTAAACTGTATATAGTGTAGTATATCACAATCCTAAACTGTATATAGTGTAGTATATCACAATTCTAAACTGCATACAGTGTAGTATATCACAATCCTAAACTGTATACAGTGTAGTATATCACAATTCTAAACTGTATACAGTGTAGTATATCACAATTCTAAACTGTATATAGTGTAGTATATCACAATTCTAAACTGTATATAGTGTAGTATATCACAATTCTAAACTGTATACAGTGTAGTATATCACAATCCTAAACTGTATATAGTGTAGTATATCACAATCCTAAACTGTATATAGTGTAGTATATCACAATCCTAAACTGTATATAGTGTAGTATATCACAATCCTAAACTGTATATAGTGTAGTATATATCAATTCTAAACTGTATACAGTGTAGTATATCACAATCCTAAACTGTATATAGTGTAGTATATCACAATTCTAAACTGTATATAGTGTGTATATTACAATCCTAAACTGTATATAGTGTAGTATATCACAATCTAAACTAAACTGTATATAGTGTAGTATCACAATCCTAAACTGTATATAGTGTAGTATATCACAATCCTAAACTGTATATAGTGTAGTATATAACAATCCTAAACTGTATATAGTGTAGTATATCACAATTCTAAACTGTATATAGCGTAGTATATCACAATTCTAAACTGCATATAGTGTAGTATATCACAATTCTAAACTGCATACAGCGTAGTATATCACAATTCTAAACTGCATATAGTGTAGTATATCACAATTCTAAACTGTATAGTGTAGTATATCACAATCCTAAACTGTATATAGTGTAGTATATCACAATTCTAAACTTGTATATAGTGTAGTATATCACAATTCTAAACTTATATAGTGTAGTATATCACAATCCTAAACTGTATATAGTGTAGTATATCACAATTCTAAACTGTATATAGTGTAGTATATCACAATTCTAAACTGTATATAGTGTAGTATATCACAATTCTAAACTGTATATAGTGTAGTATATCACAATTTTAAACTGTATATAGCGTAGTATATCACAATTCTAAACTGTATATAGTGTAGTATATCACAATTCTAAACTGTATATAGTGTAGTATATCACAATCCTAAACTGTATATAGTGTAGTATATCACAATTCTAAACTGTATATAGTGTAGTATATCACAATCCTAAACTGTATATAGTGTAGTATATCACAATCCTAAACTGTATATAGTGTAGTATATCACAATCCTAAACTGTATATAGTGTAGTATATCACAATCCTAAACTGTTTAGTGTAGTATATCACAATTCTAAACTGTATATAGTGTAGTATATCACAATTCTAAACAGTATATAGTGTAGTATATCACAATTCTAAACTGCATACAGTGTAGTATATCACAATCCTAAACTGTATATAGCATAGTATATCACAATTCTAAACTGCATACAGCGTAGTATATAACAATCCTAAACTGTATATAGTGTATTATATCACAATTCTAAAGTGCATACAGCGTAGTATGTCACAATCCTAAACTGTATATAGTGTAGTATATTACAATCCTAAACTGTATATAGTGCAGTATATCACAATTCTTAACTGCATACAGCGTAGTACATAACAATCCTAAACTGTATATAGTGTAGTATATCACAATCCTAAACTGTATATAGTGTAGTATATGACAATCCTAAACTGTAAATAGTGTAGTATATCACAATTCTAAACTGTATATAGTGTAGTATATCACAATCCTAAACTGTATAAAGTGCAGTATATCACAATCCTAAACAGTATATAGTTTAGTATATCACAATCCTAAACTGTTTAGTGTCGAATATCACAATTCTAAACTGTATATAGTGTAGTATATCACAATTCTAAACTGTATATAGCGTACTATTTCACAATCCTAAACTGTATATAGTGTAGTATATCACAATTCTAAACTGTCTATAGCGTAGTATATCACAATTCTAAACTGCATACAGAGTAGTATATCACAATCCTAAACTGTATATAGTGTAGTATATTACAATCCTAAACTGCATACAGCATAGTATATCACAATTCTAAACTGTATATAGTGTAGTATATCACAATCCTAAATGGTATAAAGTGTAGTATATTACAATTTTAAACTGTATATAGTGTAGTATATCAGAATTCTATACTATATATAGTGTAGTATATCACAATTTTAAACTGCATACAGTGTAGTATATCACAATCCTAAACTGCATACGGCGTAGTATATAACTATCCTAAACTGTATATAGTGTAGTATATCACAATTATAAACTGTTTAGTGTCGAGTATATCACAATTCTAAACTGTATATAGTGTAGTATATCACAATTCTAAACTGCATACAGTGTAGTATATCACAATCCTAAACTGTATATAGCGTAGTATTTCACAATCCTAAACTGTATATAGTGTAGTATATCACAATTCTAAACTGTGTATAGCGTAGTATACCACAATTCTAAACTACATACAGCGTAGTATATCACAATCCTAAACTGTAGATAGTGTAGTATATCACAATTCTCAACTGCATACAACGTAGTATATAACAATCCTAAACTGTATATAGTGTAGTATATCACAATTCTAAACTGCATACAACGTAGTATATAACAATCCTAAACTGTATATAGTGTAGTATATCACATTTCTAAACTGTATATAGTGTAGTATATCACAATCCTAAACTGTATATAGTGTAGTATATCACAATCCTAAACTGTATATAGTGTAGTACATCACAATCCTAAACTGTATATAGTGTAGTATATCACAATCCTAAACTGTATAAAGTGTAGTATATTTTAATCCTAAACTGTATATAGTGAAGTATATCAGAATTCTAAACTGTATATAGTGTAGTATCTCACAATTCTTAACTGCATACAGTGTAGTATATCACAATCCTAAACTGTATATAATGCAGTATATCACAGTCCTAAACTGTATATAGTGTAGTATATCACATTCCTAAACAGCATACGGCGTAGTATATAACTATCCTAAACTGTATATAGTGTAGTATATCACAATTATAAACTGTTTAGTGTCGAATATCACAATTCTAAACTGTATATAGTGTAGTATATCACAATTCTAAACTGCATACAGTGTAGTATATCACAATCCTAAACTGTATATAGCGTAGTATTTCACAATCCTAAACTGTATATAGTGTAGTATATCACATTCCTAAACAGCATACGGCGTAGTATATAACTATCCTAAACTGTATATAGTGTAGTATATCACAATTATAAACTGTATAGTGTAGTATATCACAATTCTAAACTGTATATAGTGTAGTATATCACAATTCTAAACTGCATACAGTGTAGTATATCACAATCCTAAACTGTATATAGTGTAGTATATCACAATCCTAAACTGTATATAGTGTAGTATATCACAATTCTAAACTGTATATAGTGTAGTATATCACAATTCTAAACTGCATATAGCGTAGTATATCACAATCCTAAACTGTATATAGTGTAGTATATCACAATTCCTAAACTGTATATAGTTTAGTATATTACAATTCTAAACTGCATACAGCGTAGTATATCACAATTCTAAACTGTATATTGTGTAGTATATCACAATCCTAAACTGTATATAGTGTAGTATATCACAATTCTAAACTGTATATAGTGTAGTATATCACAATTCTAAACTGTATATAGTGTAGTATATCACAATCCTAAACTGTATATAGTTTAGTATATCACAATTCTAAACTGCATATAGTGTAGTAGTATATCACAATCCTAAACTGTATATAGTGTAGTATATCACAATTCTAAACTGTATATAGTGTAGTATATCACAATTTTAAACTGTATATAGTGTAGTATATCACAATTCTAAACTGTATATAGTGTAGTATATCACAATTCTAAACTGCATACAACGTAGTATATCACAATTCTAAACTGCATACAGCGTAGTATATCACAATTCTAAACTGCATACAACGTAGTATATCACAATTCTAAACTGCATACAACGTAGTATATCACAATTCTAAACTGCATACAACGTAGTATATCACAATCCTAAACTGTATATAGTGAGTATATTACAATCCTAAACTGTATATAGTGTAGTATATCACAATCCTAAACTGTATATAGTGTAGTATATCACAATCCTAAACTGTATATAGTGTAGTATATCACAATCTAAACTGTATATAGTGTAGTATATCACAATCCTAAACTGCATACAGTGTAGTATATCACAATCCTAAACTGTATATAGTGTAGTATATCACAATCCTAAACTGTATATAGTGTAGTGTAGTATATCACAATCTAAACTGTATATAGTGTAGTATATCTACAATCCTAAACTGTATATAGTGTAGTATATCACAATCCTAAACTGTATATAGTGTAGTATATCACAATTCTAAACTGCATACAGTGTAGTATATCACAATCCTAAACTGTATATAGTGTAGTATATCACAATCCTAAACTGTATATCACAATTCCAAACTGTATATAGTGTAGTATATCACAATCCTAAACTGTATATAGTGTAGTATATCACAATTCTAAACTGTATATAGTGTAGTATATCACAATCCTAAACTGTATATAGTGTAGTATATCACAATTCCTAAACTGTATACAGTGTAGTATATCACAATTCTAAACTGTATATAGTGTAGTATATCACAATCCTAAACTGTATATAGTGTAGTATATCACAATTCTAAACTGTATATAGTGTAGTATATCACAATTCTAAACTGTATATAGTGTAGTATATCACAATTCTAAACTGTATATAGTGTAGTATATCACAATTCTAAACTGTATATAGTGTAGTATATCACAATTCTAAACTGCATATAGCGTAGTATATCACAATTCTAAACTGCATACAGCGTAGTATATCACAATCCTAAACTGTATATAGTGTAGTATATCACAATTCTAAACTGTATATAGTGTAGTATATCACAATCCTAAACTGTATATAGTGTAGTATATCACAATTCTAAACTGTATACAGTGTAGTATATCACAATCCTAAACTGTATATAGTGTAGTATATCACAATTCTAAACTGCATACAGCGTAGTATATCACAATTCTAAACTGTATATAGTGTAGTATATCACAATTCTAAACTGTATATAGTGTAGTATATCACAATTCTAAACTGCATATCCAAGTAGTGTAGTATATCACAATCCTAAACTGTATATAGTGTAGTATATTACAATCCTAAACTGTATATAGTGTAGTATATCACAATCCTAAACTGTATATAGTGTAGTATATCACAATCCTAAACTGTATATAGTGTAGTATATCACAATTCTAAACTGCATACAGTGTAGTATATCACAATCCTAAACTGTATATAGTGTAGTATATCACAATCCTAAACTGAATACAGTGTAGTATATTACAATCCTAAACTGTATATAGTGTAGTATATCACAATCCTAAACTGTATATAGTGTAGTATATCACAATCCTAAACTGTATATAGTGTAGTATATCACAATCCTAAACTATATATAGTGTAGTATATCACAATCCTAAACTGTATATAGTGTAGTATATCACAATTCTAAACTGTATATAGTGTAGTATATCACAATCCTCTAAAGTGCACAATACAGTGTAGTATATCACAATCCTAAACTGTATATAGTGTAGTATATCACAATTCTAAACTGCATACAGTGTAGTATATCACAATTCTAAACTGTATATAGTGTAGTATATCACAATCCTAAACTGTATACAGTGTAGTATATCACAATTCTAAACTGTATATAGTGTAGTATATCACAATTCTAAACTGTATATAGTGTAGTATATCACAATCCTAAACTGTATATAGTGTAGTATATCACAATTCTAAACTGCATACAGTGTAGTATATCACAATCTAAACTGTATATAGTGTAGTATATCACAATTCTAAACTGTATATAGTGTAGTATATCACAATTCTAAACTGTATATAGTGTAGTATATCACAATTCTAAACTGTATATAGTGTAGTATATCACAATTCTAAACTGTATACAGTGTAGTATATCACAATTCTAAACTGTATATACAACGTAGTATATCACAATTCTAAACTGCATACAGCGTAGTATATCACAATCCTAAACTGTATATAGTGTAGTATATCACAATCCTAAACTGTATATAGTGTAGTATATCACAATTCCTAAACTGTATATAGTGTAGTATATCACAATTCTAAACTGCATATAGTGTAGTATATCACAATCCTAAACTGTATATAGTGTAGTATATCACAATTCTAAACTGTATATAGTGTAGTATATCACAATTCTAAACTGCATATAGTGTAGTATATCACAATTCCTAAACTGTATATAGTGTAGTATATCACAATTCTAAACTGTATATAGTGTAGTATATCACAATTCTAAACTGTATATAGTGTAGTATATCACAATTCTAAACTGTATATAGTGTAGTATATCACAATCCTAAACTGTATATAGTGTAGTATATCACAATTCTAAACTGTATATAGTGTAGTATATCACAATCCTAAACTGTATATAGTGTAGTATATCACAATTCTAAACTGTATATAGTGTAGTATATCACAATTCTAAACTGTATATAGCAAGTAGTATATCACAATTCTAAACTGTATACAGTGTAGTATATCACAATTCTAAACTGTATATAGTGTAGTATATCACAATTCTAAACTGTATATAGTGTAGTATATCACAATTCTAAACTGTATACAGTGTAGTATATCACAATTCTAAACTGTATACAGTGTAGTATATCACAATCCTAAACTGTATATAGTGTAGTATATTACAATCCTAAACTGTATATAGTGTAGTATATCACAATTCTAAACTGTATATAGTGTAGTATATCACAATCCTAAACTGTATATAGTGTAGTATATCACAATCCTAAACTGTATATAGTGTAGTATATCACAATCTAAACTGTATACAGTGTAGTATATCACAATTCTAAACTGCATACAGCGTAGTATATCACAATCCTAAACTGTATATAGTGTAGTATATCACAATTCTAAACTGTATATAGTGTAGTATATCACAATTCTAAACTGTATATAGTGTGGTATATCACAATTCTAAACTGTATATAGTGTAGTATATCACAATTCTAAACTGCATACAGTGTAGTATATCACAATTCTAAACTGTATATAGCGTAGTATATCACAATCCTAAACTGTATATAGTGTAGTATATCACAATTCTAAACTGTATATAGTGTAGTATATCACAATTCTAAATGCATATGTGTAGTATATCACAATTCTAAACTGTATATAGTGTAGTATATCACAATCCTAAACTGTATATAGTGTAGTATATCACAATTCTAAACTGCATACAGTGTAGTATATCACAATCCTAAACTGTATATAGTGTAGTATATCACAATTCTAAACTGTATATATTCTAAAGTAGCGTAGTATATCACAATCCTAAACTGTATACAGTGTAGTATATCACAATTCTAAACTGTATATAGTGTAGTATATCACAATCCTAAACTGTATATAGTGTAGTATATCACAATCCTAAACTGTATATAGTGTAGTATATCACAATCCTAAACTGTATATAGTGTAGTATATCACAATTCTAAACTGTATATAGTGTAGTATATCACAATCCTAAACTGTATATAGTGTAGTATATCACAATCCTAAACTGTATATAGTGTAGTATATCACAATCCTAAACTGTATATATAGTGTAGTATATCACAATTCTAAACTGTATATAGTGTAGTATATCACAATCCTAAACTGTATAGTGTAGTATATCACAATTATAAACTGTATATAGTGTAGTATATCACAATCCTAAACTGTATATAGTGTAGTATATCACAATCCTAAACTGTATATAGTAGTAGTATATCACAATTCTAAACTGCATACAGTGTAGTATATCACAATCCTAAACTGTATATAGTGTAGTATATCACAATCCTAAACTGTATATAGTGTGGTATATCACAATCCTAAACTGTATATAGTGTAGTATATCACAATCCTAAACTGTATATGTAGTGTAGTATATCACAATCCTAAACTGTATATAGTGTAGTATATCACAATTCTAAACTGTATATAGTGTAGTATATCACAATCCTAAACTGTATATAGTGTAGTATATCACAATTCTAAACTGTATATAGTGTAGTATATCACAATCCTAAACTGTATATAGTGTAGTATATCACAATCCTAAACTGTATATAGTGTAGTATATCACAATCCTAAACTGTATATAGTGTAAACTGCATACAGTATATCACAATTCTAAACTGTATAGTAGTGTGTAGTATATCACAATTCTAAACTGTATAGAGTGTAGTATATCAC